>NC_056735.1:1153353780-1153596280 GCF_019279795.1 Protopterus annectens
TGCCCAGTTAATGGATGGGTAGTTAAAAGTCGCCCAAAACCATGGTGTTCAGATGCATCTTGATAAACTCTAGTAGATCCAAATAGGCAGACTGGATGTCCTGTTTCATGGAGGGGATCCTGTAGCTGGAAATGAATTGAATAGGTGCCATACCAACACTTAATTGCATCTGAAGTAACTCCAGAGATTCATACTGTTTAGCCAATCTGGATGAGTATTTATCTTTAATGAATATCAGTACACCACCTCCTTTAGTTTTCACACCTTTGGTTTGTGGTCTGAACATGTGGAAGGAAGTGTAACCCAGTATGGCTGGGGTGCTCTCCACATCCTTGAACCAGGTCTCCATGACTGCACAAATGTCTGATCATCCAAGGTGAGGACAGCTTCCAGTGAGTGCAGTTTCATGTTAAGACTCCTAGTGTTTAGCAGCATAACCTTGTGGTTGTTTTTAGATGGAGTTTTTACATCGGGAATTTTGTTCTTGAGACACTGCCTAAAAAGGTACTATGGGGCTGGCAAGAGCCTTAGCCAGTAGCCAAAATCCCAGGGGTGACAGATGAAGACCAACTCTGGCAAAGCATTGAGGTCTGTAGATCATGTCATCCCAGGCTGACAGATACTGGATCTGCTTAGAAGGACACCAGAAACTAAGCCAATTATTGAAGTCAATAATTTTCTGTTTGCATTGAGGCATCATCCTAGGTGAAAGTAAAATGCTGCTTAAGGCTAACGACATACCTGCCTGAAACACATAATCTGAGAGCTCAGTCATGTTCCTCTTCATATAGTCCAGAGAGGTATGTCTGAAGTCATTCACACCAACATGGACTATGACAGAGTCATAACAGTACCTGTTGTTGAGAGACTTGAGTGCATGTGTGATATGGCAGATCCTATAACCTGACAGACAGCTATCATGATCTTTCCCTATCCAGCCTGATGAGAGGGACATCTGTGTGTCCCACAGTGGAATCATCTAGGACTAATATGTTTGGTTTTGTGTTTTGCCTTAAGGGCTTGACAGATGAGATACTGGTGTGTGAGCTATTATGTGTATTGTGTTCTGCAGAGGAAGTATTATGTGTAGTATGCTTGTATTTGTGTTTGGGAGGTCTCTCATGTTTAGGTATGTTTCTGTTGAGGACCTCTGCATATGTAGGTATGTGTGATGTATGTTTGGGTGGAGCAGGAGGTGAGGTGTGCATGCTAACAACCTTCTCATTGTCATATGTACTGAATGGTGTGTAAGAGAGCATGAATTCAAGGTTCTTAATAATATAGTTCCATCTCTCACGTTGAGTTTGTGTGGACCAGGATTAGAGGGTTGTCCGTGAACATGAGGCAGTTGCTACACTGCCTCAGGATGCCCATATCAACCAAGCTAGCTGGAGAAACTGTGGGAAATTGTCGGTCCATAGTGTTAGGTAAATTTATATGGTCAGGAAAAGAGGTCACACTTAGGAATGGCTAGTGGGTGAGAGGTGCGTTGGTAACTCTGAGGCTAGCCTTAGTGTTCCACCTGACAGTAGAGAGGGGCCATGAAAAACTTCTGGAGGACCACAAGCAAAGTGCTAAGGGAAAATGTAATAAGCAAAGCGTTTGCGTCTATTACCACCAATGGTAACCACAGCTATGCGGCAGTGCACAATGGTGCACTACACACAAACAAGCACAAATACAGGGCTTAAATAAAACAAAAAATAACCCTTTAACTCAAACTAGTAAATAAGGATGCTCTCTATGAGCTCTAGTCCAATCACCATCAATTAGATGGGACCCAGCCAGCACTCTCCTCCCACAAGGGTGCAGAAGGGCATTCACCAACAAAGATGACTTGAATTGATGCTCAGAAGGTACAAAACAAACTCAGAAACAGCAAACCTGGAACTGGGATATCCCACAGATGAACTAGTACAGTATACAGTAAAATGTGGCAAAAAACACTTCAGACAATTCTGACAGTAGAATGCAAATACAAATTATAAGAGCAAAAACAGGCACTTACAGCTAGTGAGTGTGTGTGTGTGTGTGTGTGTGTGTGTGTGTGTGTGTGTGTGTGTGTGTGTGTATGCATGCATGCATGTATGTGTGTGTGTGTGTGTGTGTGTGTGTGTGTGTGTGTGTGTGTGTGTGTGTGTGTGTGTGTGTGTGTGTGTGTGTGTGTGTGTGTGTGTGTGTGTGTGTGTGTGTGTGTGTGTGTGTGTGTGTGTGTGTGTGTGTGTGTGTGTGTGTGTATAAAACTGAGCCTGACCAAAGTCCAAGAGTCCCTTGGAGTGATAAGAATATGTATCACACCATGATTCTACAAACATGCAGAGGTCATTTATAGTACTTTCTGCTATTTCCTTTATTTTTAAACATCTTTACTGAACATGACATTTTTAAAAAGTAAGACAGGTGCATATACAGTAAAAAAAAGCCATAATAACATTTCTTTTGCAATTTTCATGCAGTATAAGTATCGCTCCAACATTTAGTAATGAAATCTTTGAATGGTGCTTAATGGTCATGTTGTTTCTGCTGAAGCCAAGGAAATAAACAGATTCTCTTCTCCAGTTATTTACTTGTGTTTATTGCAGTTTAGATGAGTTTCCCGGAAGGTCAGAGGTAAATACTCATCTAGAAATCATAAAATGCCTTCTGTGCTTCCCTGGTAAGCAGATTCAGTTAGCAATCCACAAAATAATAAGTTGCTTTGAACAATTATCCTCCACGAACACTGCATAAATATATGGCATTTTAGTACATAGATTAAAAGTGGTGACAACAGTCATAAAAATACTATAGGACATTAGAAGTAAACAGAAATGGTCTCCTAAATTTATACATTGTTTCCATCACAATCTAATCATTCTTAATATGTTAAAACCTTAAAAAGACAAAAAATTATCTGCCATTTAGGTTCTTTCCTTTTAGTCCGAATGCCTCCTGTATCTTGACTCCTGACTTTGTTTCAGTTAATTAGTTTCACAGACACATATCTCACATCACGTCTGATTTTCATTTCAAAATTCAAATTTTAACTCATATTTTAACTGCTTTTCATTTTATTATTATTATTATTATTATTATTATTATTATTATTATTATTGATGGAATCCGGTTTGTCACTGTATTTTGTTTGCTTATACAAACTTGAACTTGAAACAAAGGTAGTGCAGGTAAGAACTATTCAGCTGACTTCCAGGAGTATGACATAAACGGAACCCCTTCTTTCTGATGGCTGTGAGAATCAGAAGGGAACTCCTTCAGGCTTTGACACACAGCAGTACCAAAAGGTATCTAAGTGTAAGGAAGGCCCCAGATAGGAAAGAAGGGTATACCCGAGATAAGTAAGTGCAAAGGTTAGACATACAGTTCCTGTTAGTGGTCATCCTAGCACATAGAAATCTCATATAGGCACCCAAATAGCACTTAAAATTCAAGTTTTGTTAAACTGCTTCATTGCTCTGTAACAGCACAGTGTGGTGCTACATTATACATAAATGTAGTATTTTGAGCTCTCTCTTACTTGCACCATGGGTCTTTTTTCTGCAAGTTTTAAATCAAGTTATTCCAGTTTATTTATGATGGGCATGACTCAGAATGGACCACAGCACACTATAGAAAGCTCTCTGCCAAAGCTTTGTGGTCTGCTCCAAGTGTAGTGTGTGATTCAGAAGGAGAGGTGCTGTGTGGCAGTGGCATACTGCTGCATGCAGCAGTACGACGTTCATTTGCTTAGCCATGTTTGCAATACTGAGTGTCTGCAGTCCACGTGAACTGCTTGACGATAGCCCTTATGTTCCCTCTGTGACATCAGTGAGGGCAACTACATTTTTAGCATGCAGAATAGCTTCTGCTTGTCAACCCTGCAAGTCATATTTGTGACAGTTAATGAGAATGAGCAGATGGCTACATATACAGTGTGGATCACAGAGGGGACAGTACAATGACATAAATAATATAAGAACATGTACCTCAGATGGGCAGGACTCTGGAGTAGGCACATCAGATAGAACAATAAATCGGTGCAGTTCTCATTGAATTTGCCAAAGCCTTTGCATTTACTACTGCTTAAAGAGCCTTCACCTTTCAGACTGAGCCCAACTAACCTTAGCTTGATTTCTACTTCCATACTTTTTTAAGTAATTCTTTAAGCAGTCTCTTTCAGTTTCAGCTGATCAAGCCCTGCAACTATCAAGACTCCTTCCCTAGGTCTGTGCTATTTAGTTTATCTCAAGGCACAAAATAATGCCTTTCATCTGAGCCTCAGGAAATTCCTCTCTGCTAATCAACAGTATACCAACAAAGTTATAGTATACAAATATCTGTGAGTTTGGCTTGACTGAAATTTGGAATGCCCGCTAATATTTGTAGGGGAGTGCTAAACTCTGGAGCCCTTCAGATTTTAGCAAAAAATTTGATAACTTTAGCATAGTTAGATAGTCTGAAGCCATGTTGAATTGGTGTCCTCCTTCCTGTGGCTACCAGTGATTTAAACACATACTCTGAAGCTATGCTGAATTAATGGCCTGCTTTCTGTGGCTTCATAGGTTCATAGGTAGGTACTAGGCTATCTGCCCAAAAGCATTTATAAGCCTAGCCAGAATGTGTTGGCTTTCATCGCCCCCTTAGATTAGTTCCCTGTGCCTCTGTCCAGCAGAGCCACTGAAGTGATCCTCGGGGTAAACTTTCTGCTTCCCATCCACTCGTCAAGGTTTCTTTTGAAGAGTGTTAGCGAGGAGCTCTGCCTAATGTAGATTGGAATCTTGTTCCAGAGCATGGGAAGTCTCTGGGACAGGAATCTATCCCTCCAGCACGTCCTATGTATTGTTGTGGTGAGGTTTAGATCCCTAGAGCATGTGGCTTGAGGGGATAAAGTTTTCTTTAGAATGATTTAATGATTTAAATAGCCTGAAGCTGTGGTGAATTAGTATTCTGCTTCCTGTGGTTCCCAATGATTTAAACAGATAGTCTAAAGCTGTGCTGAATTAGTGGCTTGCTTCCTGTGGCTCCCAATGATTTAAACAGTTATGCTTTTAGATTTAACATATATTTATTTGGATTGGTTTGCTTGAACCCCAGACATGTTTTTTTTATGATTACAATCACATTTTGGGCTAGTGGTACTACAGCCCTGTATAGAACTGCAAATCTCATTCAATATTTGTTTAGCACTGTTTCACTGAGACTCAGCACTTATGTTCCTGGAATTTTGAGTCATCTAGTTTAGTTTCATTTTCTTTCGTTGTGTGGCCTTCTTGGAGTGAAGAAGACTGTTTGGACAACCTTAAGCACTGCTGTCATTCAGTCCAGAGTTTCAATGTCCTTCATCTTAGAAGATTCTTTGTTGATGGGTATATTGCGCTTTACTGTCATTGGGGATTGCTTTCATGCTGTTTCACCTAAGGGACCTAACTTATAGTAGGGTCCAGAACATAAGTATTTGACTGCATTTACTCTCAGACTTTATTATACTGTCACTTTTCCAATTTATCATAATTTTATTTTTAGACTGTCAGATTGCCACTAAACTTAGTGTAATTTGTTATTATACAGAAAAAGACCTCCTTCTGGTGCTTCACCCTTCTGTCCTTGAAGGCTTTATTTTAATATTTTTTTGGTGTTGTCATAGAAATCACATACTGAAACAAAAGTGTTAGGAATTTATTATAGTGGGAAGCTCTGGCAATTGTAACTTAATCTCTCTCTTTTTTTTGATGAACAGGCACCATCCTAGGGTGAAACATAACACTGAAAGAATTTCAGACGTTTGTGCTATATCCAGGGAACCTAAATTCAGACTGGAGAGATACTGAAGTGTCAAACACCACTTGCTTCTATAAGGCCATTTTATCCTAATGCCAGGTTCATATGCAAGAATTTGGGTATTTTTTTTTTTTTGAACTGTTGCTTGATGTTGACCCAGTATTTATCACAATGACTTAGCTGGGTCAATGTTTGTCCATATCTTTGACCACAGTGCTTCCAGGGCCCTTAGTCATACAGCACACCAGAATGAGCAGAACAGGGTGACAAAAGTGCAATTTGTTGTTGCCTACTGTTGCAACTAATTAAGGTTAAGTCTGGAGTTGCAAACTCTTTCAAGCATAATATGGGAAGAGGCAGAAGTTGCAGGTTCTTCCTTGTCTACTATCTACTGGGTATTGTGAGGATATGCCTTCAGGAGTTCACATACTTTCACAATAACTTAGTGTTGAATGATTTCATTATTAGTGTCAGTTATAAATCTGTGTTTCTTGTTAATGACTTCCTCAGTATTATGAGGGGTTTTGGCATTGTTCAGATAAGTTTCTCTCCAAGCCACAAATTAGGTCATACTTGACTTGGTTTTCCAGCTTGGTGATTCAACCACTAATATGGCTGTGAAATCTGTCTCACAGTTGGCTGTCTATGTTATTAGATTCTTAGATATATTACCTCAGCTGCAGACCCCTGATCTTGAGCTGGTACAGCACAGGAATTTGCATGCCATAATGGTAAGTCAGTTTTCTTCTGCATTCCATAATTTCAGAAGATTGTCTAGGTGAACTATTTGCAACCTATAGTATGTCCAAGGTATTTCCTGACTCTACTGACACCATTTTGTGTGAAATCTGTCAACCTCATTGGTTTGTTGCTGAGGCTAACTAGAGTGGGAGCCTCAGTGTGAATGGACACATACTGCCCTCTGTGATGTCACGCTTAGAATTCATGAACACTATGCTGACTGTTAAGTGGAGAGCTCTAATGAAAAAGGCTTGATTCCTGTTGATGCAGAACTCTGATGCATCAAATCAAACAATCACTCCTTTTGGGATGGCGAACAGACTAACCAGCCATATCCTATCTGGCCACCAGCAGAGCATTTTCATCTAAGGAATGTGAAGTGGCCACGTGATTCTTTGCAGTTAAATTTGCATCTCTGTGGACAACTTGTTCATCTACAGTAGACTCATGGAAAGCTTGCATTGTTTATACTGAGATTCTGCCTGGTTTGGTATGAGTTCCTGATGTTAGATTATCCTGATCTCGTCTGCTTGATTTCAAGCACCTGGCCTGTTTTCTATGGTTTGGACTAATTCCCAATAAGACTAGTGTTTGTGTTGATGCATTGGAGTCAATGATTTAACTGATCATCTTATCTTCTTTAATAGTGGAATGCTCCATTTGCATTGAAAGACTTGAAGACCCCTAGTCCAATGAAATCTTCTACTTATTCTGATAAGCTTGAAAAATACAAGTCTGTATTACATAATCAAACATTAAGATTATCTAACACCTAAATGTAGACCCGTAAATGTCAAACCCTTAAAACCGTGAATGGCCATTTATGCAAATTTTTTCCCTGGGAAAAAAATTTGCTTGGCCGTAGGAAATAAAATAAACCTTTAAACATTAATCAAGTGGGGGGGGCTTCACCCCAACACCCCCCCCAACATGGGGAGCTGTGCCCCCCTCACTCCCCTTAACTAAGTATACCAACTCCGAAATTGCTCTACATTGGGGAAAAGGGCAAATTACCAATGACGGCCAAGCAAATTTTTTCCCCAGGGAAAAAATTCACGTAAATGACTGTTCGCGATTGTCAGAGTTCGACATTTATGGGTAGACGTTTAGGTGTTCAATCACTTAAACGTTCGATCACGTAATATAGACCCGAAAACTTCTACCACCCTATTTCTAAACATCCTTTTACTGCTAAGGTTAGTAAGATGGTTAATTATCCACAGCTTGATTGTATCTTATGAGTATAGATTTTATAATCCACTTCATTCCAGTTTCTGCACAAATCAAACCATTGAGGTAGCTCTTAATAGGGTCATGAATTTCCTTGTATTCCATTTGGATCTTCCTTCCACATTTCCTATTGCAGATTACAAAATACTACTAGAATGTTTGCAGTATCATTGAGGAGCTTTTTAGTGCTGCCTTACACTAGTTTGCCTCCCACCGCTCTGGGCATACCCAACAGATGGTTTACATAGGAGTCTTTGTAGCACAATCTTTCAGCTCACAATTTTCCAAACGATAACCATGAAAAATACAAAAAAAATCTTTTGAAGGGGGCAAGCCCACCTGCATCCCCTATGTGCAGTGCTATACCCCCTCAATATCCAAAATCATATGCACCAGCTCCACAGTGACACCACATTGGAGAAAAGCAGAAAAAAATGAAAAGTGCTCCACCAGCTTAAACAATCCTACATATTGCAGTAAAACTCACTGTAATATTAAATTTTCAGAATAAAACTCTTCAGTGGGGTAGCCATTATCAGCTTATAGGATAGCTCCCAGCAGACGGTTTCTGGCATCATTATCTCATCTAGTTACCATGTCTCCTCTGGTTTCCCATAGGGATCAGTTTTTTCAAGCTTATTAAAAGAAGATGTTCGCAGTATCACTGCCATCCAACCGATTTCATAAATTTACTTCTCCTTCCCTCGTGACATTATGTCTATCGTGGATGTTCTTGGTAAGCTTTAGAATGCACCCAAAACTAGATGAATTGTAATCATCTAAAGCTAAACACATTCAGGGCAGTGATTAAACCTATCTACACCACTCAAATGTCTTCTAAATCTTTTCATTTAACTACCAACATTATTTTTAGTAGTTGCTGTTGTTGTTGTTGTAATAAAATAAAAATGTGTTATCAAGATAATCTTGGTGTGGCAATTCTGACAGATTAAAATTGGAAGACCAAATGTCTTCTCTTGGCAAATCATCTTGCTTCAACTTAAGGAATTTAGTCTGTTTCAGACATTTACTCCCTCTACAGAATCATTCTGTGATATTGAATGCAATGTCTTCATCTCATTTGAGCTAGTATAACTCTCTGTGCCTAGAGCTTCTGGTCAGTGAACTTGATTGGTTGTGATTACTGTAGAGTCCCGCTGCCTGATTACTTAGCAGTAGTCAAAGATAACAGCATATTACTTTGGGTCTGTAGAGTCTGCATTGGTTGCCTATCCAATCTCATACTATCATAAAGGTTACAGTGCTGGTTTATTTATCCCTGCATAAAAATGCCACCACCCCCATCATCCCAAAGAGCTTTCAGTCCTAAACAACATTTCTGCTTTGCATCCCTGAGGTTGTTAGAAGTTCCTAGATTTTACATGGAAATGTTAGGCAAGTGTTCCTTCTATCATCAAGATCATCAATTCAATTAAAAAGATCCTCAATTCAATTAAAAAACAAACAAGCCTGTTGGGGGGAAAAATATAAAAAAATGTACAATATGCTGTTTGCATAAGTGTGCACACCCTTAAACTAATACTTTGTTGTGTGCACATCCTTAAACTAATACTTTGTTGAAGCACCTTTGATTTAATTACAGCATTCAATCTTCTTGGGTCCACACCTGCCATCAATTAAAGAGACTCTGATTAACCCCAAATAAAGTTCAGTTGTCCTAGTAAGATTTTCCTGACATTTACTCAGTTGTCTGTACAGCAAAAGGCATGGTTTGCAGAGAGCTTACAAAGCATCAAAGGGTTCTCAGTGTTGAAAGGTATCAGTCAGGAGAAGGGTACAAAAAAATTTCCACAGCATTGGATATAACATGGAACACAGTGAAGACAGTCATCAAAAAGTGGATAAAATATGGGACAACAGTGACATTGCAAAGAACTGGACGTCCCTCCAAAATTAATGAAAAGACAACACGGAAACTGGTCAGGGAGGCTGCCAAGAGACCTACAGCAACACTGAAGGAACGTCAGGAATTTCTGGCAAGTACTGGTTATGTACTACATGTGACAACAATCTCCCGTATTGTCCATTTGTCTGGACTATGAGGTAGGGTTGCAAGACAGAAGCCTTTTCTCACATAGAAAAACATCCAGTCCCAGCTAAAATTTGCAAAACAATACATCAAGTCTCCCAAAACCATGTGGGAAAATGTGTTATGGTCTGATGAGACCAAGGTTGAACTTTCTTGGCCACAATTCCAAAAGGTACGTTTGGCATAAAAACAACACTTTGCATCACCAAAAGAACACCATCCCCACAGTGAAGCATGGTGGTGGCAGTATTATGCTTTGGGATTGCTTTTTTTCAGCTGGAACTGGGGCTTTAGTCAAGGTGGAGGTAATTATGAACAGTTCCAGATACCAGTCACTTTTGGCCCAAAACCTTCAGACATCCGCTAGAAAGCTGAAGATGAAGAGGAATTTCACCTTTCAACACAACAATGACCCCAAGCATACATCCAAATCAACAAAAGAATGGCTTCACCAGAAGAAAATTACAGTTTTGGAATGGCCCAGCTCGAGCCCAGACCTAAATCCAATAGAAAATCTGTGGGTGACCTAAAGAGGGCTGTGCACTAGAGATGCCCTCACAATCTGACAGATTTGGAGCGCTTTTGCAAGGAAGAGGGGGCAAATATTGCCAAGTCAAGATCTGCCATGCTGATAGACTTCTACCCAAGAAGACTGAATGTTGTAATTAAATCAAAAGGTGCTTCAAGAAGGTATTAGTTTAAGGGTGTGCACACCTATATAACCAGTTTATTGTACATTTTTTTATTTTTTATATTTTTTCCCCTAACAGATTTGTTTGCTTTTCAATTGAATTGTACAGGTTATAGGTCACATTAAAGGTGGGAAATGTTTTGAAATGATTTATTGTGGTCTCACAAAAACTTGGCATTTTAACAGAGGTGTGTACACTTTTTATATCCACTGTATATATATATATATATATATATATATATATATATATATATATATATATATATAAAGGACATACACACCTCCAGGCTGGTCAAACAGTATGACACACAGGAAACACTCAAGGTGCAGTTAACAATTGACAAGACCCCTATTCAAATCATAGCTAGCTATAGGCCTCCATCTTTCACTCAAGATGCCCACTCCACCTATCTAGACCAATTCGAATCTATCAAGATTC
Organism: Protopterus annectens; assembly: GCF_019279795.1. NCBI lineage: Eukaryota > Metazoa > Chordata > Ceratodontiformes > Protopteridae > Protopterus > Protopterus annectens. Next base: position 1,153,364,686 of record NC_056735.1, read on the forward strand.
AAACCTTTACCCTGATCCTGGGCAACTTTAACTATTCAACCATAGATTGGAAGAAATACTCATGCTAAAACACAAATGCCCAGAGATTCCTTGATTTATCAATGCAAATGCCTTGGACCAGTTGGTTGACAGTCCCACAACAGGTCATCCCAGCTGAGTGGAGGACAGCCAATGTCATCCCTTTGCACAAGATGAAGCATCCATCAATCCAGGAAATTATAGACCCATCAGCCTAACTAGCCTGATCTGCTAGGCTATGGAGCAGATTATCATGGACCTCATTAACAAGGACATTGGCAACCTCCAAACACTCGATCCCACACAGTTTGGTTTTGTCAAGGAGAGGTCATGCTTGTTAAATTTGGTCAATTTCTTTGAGATAGTCACCAAAGCTATGGACAAGGGGAAGACAGTGCACACCACCTACCTTGACCTGGCCAAAGCCTTCAATACTATTCCCCACTCAGGTATGATAGATAAACTCTCTCAACTAGCCATCAATCCATTTGATTCCAGATGGGTAGCAAACTGGCTCACTGATAGAACCCACCTAGTCAAAATAGGGGAAGCCACCTCAAGCAGTCGACCCGTAACGAGAGGTGTACCCCAGGAATCGGTCTTGTAGTCTCTGCTGTTTGGGATATACTTTTCTGAGGTGAAGGACAAAACCAGTGGACTATGGCTGACCAAATTTGCAGATGCCTGCAAGCTGGGTGCTGTCATCAATTCCCGTAGTGATGTGGACATCCCCCAAGAGGGTCTCACCTAAACAAATGACTGGTGGCAGAAACATGGCCTCAAACTGAATGCCAAAAAAAATGCATCATCATCCCCTTTTTGGAGAGTGATGTCCCCAGAAATTATCACATTAATAATAAGGTCCTAAGCACTCAATCAGTTGTGAGGGACTTGGGTACCCAGGTTGATAGCAAACTGACTTTTGACCACTATATTCCCACTGTTGTATGGAAAGCTTTCTACATGGCCCACCTCATAAGAAAGGGTATCTCATCCAGGGAAAAGGAAGTCATAACATCCCTGTATTCTTCTCTTATAAGGCCCATTATAGAGTACAATGCCCCTTTCAGCATGTACCTCACAAAGAACATGCAGCAGCTGGACAGACCACAGAGGTTCCTCACCAGGAGAATCCAGGGCCTCAAACATCTACCCTACACATATAGGCTAAAGGCCCTGTCCCTCTACTCAGTCTCCTACAGACTCCTCAGAGGTGACCTTTGTCTGGCATACAAAGCAATCTCAGACCCTGCCTTGATGGGACTGCTGCATATCTGCAAGTCAAGCTCCACTCAAGTAACTTGATCACGTGACCTCAACCTGGTCTGTGACATCAATGGGACTTGATGGTGGGACAGATTTTTGTCCCAGAGACTCCCCATCTGTGGAAGAGACTCCCTCTCCATGTCAAGCAGAGTACCTCATTAACCCTTTTTAAGCACAACCTGGATAACTGGATGGGAAACAAAATACACCCTTGAGATTCCTCTTATGTCCCTGCTAGACAGTGGCATAGGGTGCTGACTTGTTGGAACATGGACTAAATTATTGGCTAAGCTTGTAATAGCCTCAGGGCTAATAACCTAATAACTTCCTATGATCCTATGATATGTGTATGTGTATATATGTATGCGTGTGTGTGTGTGTGTGTGTGTGTGTGTGTGTGTGTGTGTGTGTGTGTGTGTGTATATACACACACACACACACACACACAGGCACTTTCTAGTTATATTTTCATGCCTTATTGTGAGTGTTTTTACTGTATTTATGATTAAAAATAAGCACCTTAATAAACCTGAACTTAAATTTGTACTTAAATTTGATCCATCGCTGAGATTCATAAAGTGAGAAGCAAACTCTTAGCTCTGCTACATACCTGTTGCTAAGTCAGCAATCTACTACTCACTAATCAAACAAAGTAAAAGAAAAAAAGCTATGTACTGGAAAAGGAGAACTTTTCTCAACCACAAAACATGCAGATCAAACTCTGTAGTAGCTTTATTAATGGGGCAAACAAGAAGCTCCAACTCTTTCACACAGACAAAGAAAAAGATGTGGCCATGTATCGACTGGGAATGATGCTCTTTGTTTGTACTTTATTCTAGAATATGATTTGATGAAGTCAAGCAGATGAAAACACTTATCTGTTAGGAAAATGTTTCCATTGCCCCAATAAAGTATATGAATTATTTGAAATTTAAATTGGGTCATAAGTGCATTTTTATATAATTTACACTTATACTAAGTTTTCTACTTGTCTTTTTTAAGAAATAAATAAAGTTCAGTCTTTGCCATTATTCCGAAAATTGATTTAAGAGTTAAAAATCCCTTGTTTGGTTTTGTGTTACCACTAAAGTTGACCTGTGTATATAATTATTCTATAAAACCATGCATCTTCTTCATCATTTGCCTACGATAACAAACTGATCATGGAATTCTGAGGTCATCAGAGTCCATTGCTGTCATTCTCATGTCTCCTTATCACTCACTGTCTTTTACTTGTAATGCATTTTCTGTCACACCTGGAGCTCTCGCTCCAGGAAATGTATGCATGTAATCACATTATGCTTGCTATTCAGTTTAAGGTTTCCTTCAGCATAGCACCACACATCATTGAACAGATGCTACTGCATAATTGTATGCAATGTAGTTTTGCTTCCTGCTTCATAGCTAAACTAGCTGGAGCTTTTAATGATGTCAAATAATTGCAGTTCTATTCAACAAGATTCACAAGTCTTTTTATGTATTTATTTATTTATTCATTTATTGATTTATTTATTCATTCATACATACATCCATTCATCTATTTGAGACTGAATAAGCTTTGATAACATTTTGGTGTTTCATTTCCTGCTCAACTTATATTTGAGTTATTACTGTTCAATTATAATGTAACTAGGCTGTGAGCAAACCAGTACCTGTAAATAAATAAATAAACTAGACTGAGCAAACACAGAAGCCAAAACTATGAGTTTGTACAGAAAGGCTTTTTTTAAACACACAGTTTTCACCCCAAGTTTGTGGTTAATAAATATACCAAAATCACATTTTTTCTGAGGTGACCAGTATTTTCTGTGAACATAATTAATGTATAGAAGCATTTGATGAGTTAACATACAGATCTGCAAGCAGAGTCATAACTGATGTGGTAAAATTAGAACTGTGGCAGGATACTCTATAGAGTAGAATTGTTAGTTGAATAAACCAGGTTATCCTACAATAACTATGATTTAGGAATATGGTTATTAATAATCTACCTTCAAGGAGTCTTAGGCAGATGGGTTACTTGGAGGAGATAAGTGACATTTGAGAAGTTTTAGGTTAGTGGTCTTGAGGGGCAGTAGATGACCTTTATGTGATAGGTAGTGTTGGAAAGATAGTTTACCTCGGATAGGTTACTGGTCTTGGGGAAATATGTAGCCTTGGACAGATAGATGACCTTGACAAGATAGCTGGCCTTAGAGAGATAAGTGATATTGGGGAAATAGATGACCCTGGGCAGATATGAGGCCTTGTAGAGTTAGGAGACTTTGGAGAAATAGATGGTCTTTGAGAAACATGTGGGATATGGGACATAGGAGACTTTGGGAAGATAAAAAACTTTCAGGAGGTAGTCTTGGGAAGAGAGGTGGCAGCTGAGCTCATAGGGAAATAGTTAAACTTGGAGAGCTAGGTGGCAGCTGGGATGGAGTGCTAAGAAGTGCAAGGCAATGTACTTCAGAGGTGTTAACAAGCACAGAAAGTGCACCCTAAGGTTGGGTTGTGGGTGGAAGCATAGGGTAGAGAAGTACAACATGGATAATATAAAGGGCATATAAGATAACTCACTTGATCTAGTTATCATTTGAGATTATTCGAATGTCTACAGCATCACCAAATAAGTAAACTCTAGGATATCAGAAGCCATTTCCATCCCAAGATGACACTGATGAGACATCATATGGAGTACTGTACTCAATATTACACAAAAGGGTGATGTCAGTGTTCTCTAGGCTGTGCAGAAAAAGATTACAAACAATGTGTGAGCATAGAGGTGTGCAGTACTAGGAAAGGATTCAGGTGTTAGTTAAGTACTCACTGAAACAATGGAGGTGATGTTATATGAATTCCTGTAAGTTGGAATGGGAGTGCTGCTTAGACAGGAGAAGCAGAGGGAGTTAGGAGAAACTATGTATAGCCTAGACTGGTAGTGAGTAAGGAACAAAATGAGTCAGAATCTCTTCACTGAGAAGCTGGTGGAACCTGAAGTGCATCACTGGTTTGGGAAATGAGATGCTATATGACTGAAGAACATGAAGTTACTGAATAGAGATGATGTGGGGTAGCTAGTGGTAGATGTCGTCAGCCAAAAGGTGACAGATTAAGGGCTAAACATATTGTTGGAATAAGGCTCAGTATTGAGCATTTCCATTGACCAGCTTGTTTGAAAATTGCTTGATTTAGCCTATATTTAAGCACCATGTTTGTAAGGGCTTGTGCTCAGTTTACATGAGCTGCTCTAGGGCTGCCGTGCTGTCTCTGATCTCTGGAGTGAATCCAAATGAAATCCAAGGCATCCTTTGAACTCTACAAAAATATAAGTATTTTTATTCACTGTACTGCACTTTTAAATTGTGTATTATTGAACTGCTGATAAAGTAAAAAAACAGCAAATACTAATACATGAAATGTATATAGTCCAAGTAACCACAATCGCAGCTACTATAATCCAACACAGTCTTTTATTGACACAGTTATAGAGCGCTTTCGTCTCAATAAAAAGAGACCATCAGAATAACAAGAACATCATAAAGAAAGCGGTTTAAATACTGTACATCAATTAAATCTCCACCAATAAAATGTAACCATTAATAAAATACATCACACATCAATTAATTGTTTAAAAGAAACCTGGATAGGATCATTACAAACTGGCCATATTCAACATAAAATAATGTAATAAAAAACGTTTTATTATATAAATATATATGTATCCAAAATTGTAATTATGTATATACCATGATATTTGTTATATTTTACACACTTTTTCGTATAAAATTAGAACAATGGAAATTGCATTATTCAAACCTGGGGAAAACATCGCAGCTAATCTAAGCTGCCATTCTTTTTCTTTTTTCTTTAAAGTATTTTTCCAGTCCCCCCCCCCCCCCCCGCCATCAAGTTTAATGATTTCCAGAATCCCAAATAAAAACTTGTCAAAACTGGGACAAACCTGAGAATGTTTATACAATGCACTACTCTGATTCCCATGTTTGATATCATTTGCATGTTCATATATTCTACATCTTAAGGGGCATTCAGTCTTACCTACATAGAAGTAAAAGCATGTGGCACACACACTTAAATAAACCACTCTACTAGTCCTACAGTTACCCTTTTTGAAAAGAACTTTACTGTGCATTCTGTTATTCAGGGTGATGGATTTATCCTTAAAAATAAATGAACATTGACTGCAGGCTCCACAGGGTCTGGTACAGGCATCTATTGCACTAGAAACATCTGTTTACTTTTCCAAGAGCTTCTTAAAATTTGCTCCTGTACTGAACACAAATTTAGGTACTTTACCCACTTTATCGTAAACATCCTTATTCACCCTAAATATGTTCCAGTTAGAGCTCAGAGCATTCTTAATTTTGTTAGTCAAATGATTATATTGCAATATGCAGGCTTTCTCATATGAGGCCTTATTGGTATCTACCATACGATCAGTATTAGATGACAACAAACCCACCCCTAACAGTGGTTTGTAAATGGTAGCCCATTTTTTTTTTAGATATTTCATCTAATATTTCCATAACAAATTCTTTGGGGTATCCCCTCTCTTGGAACATATAACAAATTTTATCTAGTTCACTTTTTACATCATCCTGATGTGACGTCATGTGTGCTACTCTGATACTCTGTGAGACGAAAGCGCTCAATAACTGTGTCAATAAAAGACTGTGTTGGATTATAGCAGCTGCGATTGTGGTTACTCGGACTATATACATTTCATGTATTATTGAACTGCTGCCTACTTTTAACTGTTTTTGCCATTTTAAACTGTTTTGCTGTTTCACTGTTTCAACTGTTTGCTGTTTGAGACTTTTTTTACCTGCCCTTTGTAATTTCTAGTACTTGTGTATTTTACAGCAAAGGCTAGATTCAGATTTCCTGAATTTAGACTGTTTGGCATTGTCTTGGCAGTAAAACCAGCCATTGTACATTAAGATTGCCCCCTGCATTCTTGTGGCAGAAGAGTGTAGCCAAGGACTCATCTGAGTTGGGGATTGTTGGAATAAGGTTCAGTATTGAGCATTTCCATTGGCCAGCTTGTTTGAAAATTGCTTAACTAAGCTGCACATTATGCAACGGGGTCAGTACTGCCTGTTAATGCTGTTAGGACTTAATTCAATTTTCCCTAGATAGCTGCTTATGAACCATCTTAGGCGTCCCTGTTTCTCTGTGCGCTACAAAGTTACGCACTGCTGCCTGGAGAGCAATTCAGCTGCACATTTTTTGGGTGTTGATGCAGGCACCTTCTCCCAAAACTAGACAGTTTAGGTGATTCTACTAGTCCCACAGCAGAACCACCATCCAGCCCTCTCCCACTACTTACTACAGAGCAAACCTGACATACTGGATGGACAGTTTCACACCTTTTATCCAGCCAGCCTGATGGAAATGGGCATCCTGAGGCAATGTAGCAACTGCCTCATGTATACTGACAACCCATTACTCCTAAAACATACTAATACAATATATGAGAGATGTATCTATACTATAAATCTGGAATCAATGCTCTCTCTCTCTCTCTCTCTCTCTCTCTCTCTCTCTCTCTCTCTCTCTCTCACAAAACAGCAAGTCAGATACTAAACAGATTGTCAACACACACACTTCACATCTTCCACAAACCAACAAAAGACATAAACCCACATACGTGGAGGTACTCACTATAAGTATACCAAAATAACAGAGACCTCCCAAACACAAACCGTCCATACACAGTGCAGTCCCAACAGCATCCACTACACATAAAAACACACACATCAGTGTCTCACCCAACAAGCCTCTAAGGCAAAATACCTCTAAACCAAATGTCTTGGTCACAGGCAACTTCATAGTGAGACACACAGATGTCCCATTTACCAGGCTGGACAAGGAGAAGGTCACGGTTAGCTGCTTGTCGGGTGCCAGGATTCACCAAATCAAGCACACACTCAAGTCTCTCAACAGCAAGTACTGTTATGACTGTCATAGTCCATGTTGAAGTGAAAGAACTGAGACTTACCTCAGTGGACTATATGAAGAGAGACATGACTGAGCTCGCTGAATATGTGCCCCAGGCAGGTATGTCCCTACCCTAAGCAGCATTCCACTTCACCCAGGATGATGCAGCAATACAAACAAAAATGATTGACTTTAACAATTGGCTTAGCTTCTGGCGTCAATCCAGGGGGATCCAATATCTGTCAGCCCGGGATGACATGGTCGCAAGACAACACTGCTTTGTCAGGGGGGTCTTCAACTGTCACCTCTTGGCTTTCGGTTACTGACTAATGTACTTACCTCCCCCATAGTGCCTTTTTTAGGCAATGTCATAAGAACAAAATTCCTGATGTAAAAACATCTTCAAGAGACAAACTCAAGGTTATGCTGCTTAATGCTAGGAGTCTAAATCAGAAACTGCACTCACTGGAAGCACTCCTTACTTTGGAAGACAAAGATGTCTGTCCAGCGTCAGAGACTTGGTTCAAGGCTGCAGAGTGTACCCTAGCCATACAAGGCTAGACTGCTTTCCACACATTCAGACCATGAAATGAACATGAAAGAACCAAAGGGGGAGGTGTATCCATCTTCATCAAAGACAAATACACCTCAAGACTGGTTAAACAGTATGGCTCCCTAGAACTACTCCAAGTCTAGCTAATTGTAGGAAAGACTCCCCCACATCATTGTTAGCTATAGTTCCCCCACCATGAACCAGGTAAACCACACTGCCTACCTGGACCTACTTGAGTCACTCACAGTACAGCCAAACACCCTAGTCATGGATGACTTTAACTGTCCCTCCATCGACTGGACTGCATATACGAGCACATGAGCACTAACATGCTCACCCTAAGGTTCCTGGACTTTGTTAACACAATTGCTCTGGGACAGATAGTCGGCACCCCACAAGGAGCTCAAATATCCTCGATCTAGTGCTCACCTATATGGGAGATTGCTGCTCCACCCCATGTGTGGGGCCCTCCCTGGTAAGGTCAGATCACAAATCTGTTTTGTTAGAAGTAATGATCACAGCTGCCCCCCCCCCCCCTTCTGGAGCAAAGAGGTTAAAGCATTTCTCCAAAGTGAACTATAGCCTCCTGTGCAATGGCATAAATAGTTTCAAATCTCACCACCAACAGCAGTGTCTCCCATACTGAGGAGTACACTAATGCCTTGTATAAACATCTATATGAGTGTATAGATTCGGCCATACCTAAACAGATTAAATTAGGATCCTCATGAAAGCAAACTACCCCAGTGGACATCCAACATAAATAGGTTACACAACAAGAAAAAGAAATTGCTAACAAAGAACAAGAAGAAAAGGTCTCAGCAGAGGAAAGACACCCTCCACAGCTTGAAAAAGCAAATTAGATATCTTAAGTCCTCCAAAACTAACTAGGGAACCAAATTAGCATCCCTGACTAAGAATAATCACAAGGCATTCTATAACTACATCTTAAAGGTAAGGCTCAGATTTGTACTGAACTAGTAGTGGACAGTAGCATTCATACAGAACTGGAGAAAATTGCCAACCTGCTAGCAGACAGGTTCAGCAAAAAGCTTCACTCCACTGTCCCCACCAATCATACCCAAAATATACCTGTCACCAGTCCTCTACCTAGTATCTTCAATGAGCAGGTCATAACCACCTTCTCCAAGGCCAAAAACACAGCCTCTATGGAACCAGAAAGCATCCCAGGCTGCTTATTAAATGGTCTAAAACAGAAGCTTGTGGAACCATTGGTTACTCTCTTCAACCACAGTCTAAGTACTGGCTTTGTCCCATCCAAATGGAAAACTGCAACTGTGATTCCTTTGCACAAAGTGGTCCCTCGACTGACTCTGGGAATTATTGACCCATAAGCCTAACCAGCCTTATATGTAAGGCCATGGAAAGAATCATCATGGACCTAATCAACAAGGATATAGGAGACCTTCACACTCTTGACCATACCCAATATGGTTTCGTTAAAGGCAAATCATGCTTGTTAAACCTGTTGGACTTCTTTGAAAATGTCACCAAAGCCTTGGATGAAGGCAAAACAGTGCATATTGTCTATCTCGACTTAGACAAGGCCTTTGTCACTCTGCATCAAGCTGTTCTGTAGTATTTCTGGGCAATCTAGATAAGGTATCAGCCAGATAAAGAAGTTTGCCTTTTGTATATAAAAGTTGTACTTTTGTAATATGAGCATCATTCATTGTAGTCTTGCTGGAGCTGTATGCATAGGCTTCTTTAAAATACTGACTAGAGGCTGATGATCAGTCTCAGTCTGGATAGCTCGGCCATAAATATAATCATGGAACTTCAAACATGCAAACACAATTGTCAGACGTTCCTTCTCAGTCTCAGCATACTGCATCTCAGTTTGTGTATGAGTTCTAGACACATAGGCTACAGGTCTGCCCTCTTGAAGAATAACTGCACTAAGACCGAATTTGAAGAATCATAGGAATTAATTACTAGTTTGTGGACATCATAGTATCTTAATGTTGGTGGACTGGCAATTTTCTGTTTCAGGTCATCAAATGCTCTCTGGTATTGTTCCAACTATGACCAGGTATCATTTTTGCATGTCAGCTCTCTTTAGGGTTCTAATAATTCACTAACGCCTGGTATAAACTTGCCCAAATAGTTAACCATACCAAGAAAATGCTGTAAGGCTTGGAAACTGTCTGGAGCTGGCATTTCAAGAATGGCTGTTTGTTTGGAATGATCTGGTTGTAATCCTGAATTGGTAAATAAATGACCGACATAAGTAACTTCTGATAGCCTGAATTTACATTTCAGAGGAGTGAGCTTTATATTCACTTCACGTGCTCTTTTCATAACTTTCCTGAGGTTTCTGTCATGCTCTGCTTCACCATTGCCTCTAACTAGTAAATCAACTACTATTACAGCACATGGACAGCCTGAAAAAATTAGCTCCATTGCACTCTGAAAGACTTCAATGACAGAATTTATTCTAAAAGGCATTCTGAGAAATCTGTACCTAACCAAAGGTGTACTGAATGTAGTCAGTAGTGAAGATTTGTGATCAAGCATCACTTAACAAAATGAACTCTTTGCATCCAAGACAGAAAACAGTGGCATTTGGCATGAGGGTACCACTTCCTTGACTGTACACATAGGATGGTAGGGCCTCTTTAATGCTTTGTTTAAGTATCTTGGATCAATACATATTCTGATTTCATCTGAGATTTTCTTATGAGAGGTTACCATGGAAGACACCCATTCAGTTGGTTCTGTAAATGGATAAATCACACCTTGCTGCATCATTTTATCTAACTGGACTTTGTCCTGCATAGCTATTGGAACTCTTCTCACTGGTCTGACCACTGGACTGAACTCTGGGTCTAATTTCATGGAGTACACAACTGGAAGTTTACCTAGTTGTCTTTGAAAATATCAGCATACTCGGAGAAAATAGCATCAGTGAAACTGGAACTAGGACATGTGCTTACATGATGGACTTCTTTGGTAAAAGAAAGCAGTTTCATTTTTAAACTGTCTCTGAGACCTAATAATGACTGCACAGGTCTTTTGACTACATAAAATTGCAAGCTGTAACTGTTCCCAGCTGTTTAGCATGAAAGCACTACTGAGCATTCAGTTTGAATCTCCTCACCTCCATAAGCAACAAGCTTCACACAATTGGCCAAATTAAGTCATTCAACAGCTGTTACTCTAGCAAATGTTTCTGCTGACATAACATTGCACTTTGAACCAGTGTCCACTTTGAGCTCTGTGGGTTTGCCATTAATCAGTACAGCACAAAACACATCATTTTTTGCAAAACAAATCTACTGTATTAACCTTTTCACCAACCACTGATACACCATCTACAAAGAAAGTAGAGTTGCAGCTTTCTATATGATCAACTTGCTTTTTTGAGTGACCTTTCTTAATAAATAAATGAGACTTGCTTGATTTACAAAACTTTTGAAAGTGTTTCCATTTTTTACACTTGTGGCATTGCTGACCAAATGCTAAGCACTTTTCTCTTTTGGACTCGTGATTGGCACCACAATTACAATAGTTAACATTGAGACTTGAGTTTTGCTGAATCACCCTTGTGCTGCACTGAGCATCTCTGTTTTACTGAACTAGTCTTAGAACTTGCTGGAAAGGTACAGGCTCTCCCTGGAAATCCTGCAGGAGCTGCATCTGCCATGTGCTTAGGCCTGTTTCCGTTAGCCATGTGCTGCATGCGGTCTACATTTGCTCTAGAGGCTGCTAAAACCATGCTCTTATCACTTGCAAACATATCTGTGGCCTTTCTGTCAGCTTATGTATCTGACAAATCTCTGTGGCTTTGCTGAACATTTAATCACCATCTCAAGCAAAATATTTCTCACTGGAGCATTATTATCATTGCACACAAGCCTGTCCTTTATCAACTCATTTTTTTCAAATCACCAAATCTGCACATTTTAGCATTGTTGCTCTAGTCAGTAATGTAAGCTGCAAAAGTTTCTCCTGGCTTTTGGTCTCTTGTACAAAATAAGTGCCTCTCCACTGTAACATTTGTCTGGGGGGGTTACACATTTCTCTAAATTTATGTTTCAAGCACTCAGGGTCCTCCCTTGATTCAGCTTGAACAACAATATGACAGTTTTCCCCTTCTCCTACAAATACTGCTGGTGCATACACAAATGAACACTCTCTTTCAATGGCTTCTGACCTCGCTAGATTAAGCAGAATGAATGCCCTCATATGTGCATCTTTATCAGAAAAAGCTGCTTGTATGAAAATATAGTATTCCTGCTCAAATTCTGTCCAATTCTGTGCAATATTGTGATCAAATGCAAGTGGAATAGGTCTGTGAAATGCCTCTGCCATGTCAACACACAGTAATAAAAGACCCTTGGAATTATGTACGAACATACACACATATATGTGTCAGAAATTTATGCCAGAAACTTGTAATTATGCTCAACAACACAACAGACTCTTCAAAATAACTGCACTTTGTGCAATAAGTCTTCATAGCACAAGAACACTTTGAAATCACTGTACTTTGTGAAACCAACCATATCAGTGTAAGAAACATTTCAAAATGACTGCAGTTTGCAAATGAACTGTACTTTGCACACAGTAAACTTTTCAAATAATTATACTGTAATAAGCCACACACTGCAAACACTTTGCACACTCAAGCAACTCTATTTATACTTAAAATAGATTTAGTCAATGTGAAATAGTAGCTCATATCAAAAAATGTGGTTGTTTACTAAAAAATGCAGTCACTTTGCTTTTCCATGCCCATTTTGCCCTTTTATTGTACTCATTATGCTTGTTTGACTTCTATCATGCTCGTTATACTTTTCTTGTGCTTGTTTTACTTTTAACATGCTCATTATGCAAATCAGAAGTAACTCTGAACACTCTCATAAGTATGTCGAATAATTTTATCTTCTTCTTCTTTCGGCTTTTTCCGGCTAAGGGTCGCCACAGCAGATCACCTGTTGGCTCATAATTGGCAGTGGAGTTTTACAGTGTTGAGTTGCCAGCCCAGCGCCCAACCTTCCACAGAAGGCACACACATGCACGCACTCATGCCTAGGGCCAATTTAGAGTGTCCAATCCACCTGCAGCATGTCTTTGGGATGTGGGAGGAAACCGGAGCACCCGGAGGAAACCCACGCGATCACAGAGAGGACATGCAGACTCCGCACATAAGGCACCCCAGCCGAAGATTGAGCCAGAGAACCTCTTTCTGAGAGGTGGCATTGTTAACCGCTGCAACACCGCAGCTGCCCATTTCAAATAATTGTATCAAATATCATGATTTTGAACATTTCACTTAATTAAAAATGCATTTTGTGCTTTTTGTTTGATTAATAATGCATGTTGTGCTTTGTGAATGCTTTGTATCATTTTCTTTATGAAATAAATCATTTATGCGAGTTTTAATTACCTGAAATTCATTTCTGACCTTTTTTAATCATTTGGACAGGTTGGGACAAGGAATCTGGTTTCTTGTTGCTCAGACATCATGGGTTTTGGCACCATGTCATTCAGGCATGCCACTCCTAATACCATGTTATTCAGATACACCGCTTCTGACACCATGTCCCTCATCTAGTCAGGATAAAACAGACAAGCAGGCTGTGGGTTCTGCTCAAGCAGCTTTATTGCATACAAACACATCAGGATTAAGGCTTAGTAACTTAAACTTAAATAAACTTATAAACAGAATGACTAGTGCACTCATACATGTTAACACTCTGGCTGTTCACTCAAAATGGCACTGCTGCCTGCACGTACTCTCTATTTATACGCATGTTGCCCTCACTTTGAAATGCTTTTTAAAGTTACAACAGAGCATGCTCTGTTCTTCACAAATGATGTCACCGTACTACAAAATGGGCTTACACAGAAAAATTATTGGTGCCAAAGCCACGGACATAAACTTAACACAAAAACTGTATTATCATCCCCTTCAGTAAATGTGAAGTCCCAGCAAATTACAACATTAACAATACCCCCGAAGTTCAAGCCCAGTGGTGAGAGACTTGGGAACGCAGGTTGATAGCAGCCTTAACTTCCATCATCATGTGTCCACAGTGGTGAGGAAGGCCTTCTATGTTGCCCATCTCATAAGTAGGGGAAAAACATCCAAAATGAAGGAGGTTACAACTCCTCTGTACTTGTGCCTCATCAGACCAAAGGTAGAGTACAATTCTTTCTTCTGTATATACCTCACCAGGCACATTCAGCAGCTGGACAGACCTCAGAGTTTCTCACCAAGAAAATTCAAGGCCTTCATTATATGACCTACAAGAACAGACTGAAGGCACTGTCACTATATTCTATATTGTACAGACTGCTTAGAGGAGACTTGTGCCTGGCCTACAGAATAGTCTTGGACTCTGCCTTAATGGAAATGCTACACATCTGAAAATCTAATGGGAAAAGATTTGGTCACTCTAGAGACCTTAACCCTTACCTCTCCACCTCTTAGAACAAGGAATCTGGACAAAGCCATAAATAAAAGTGAGACAAAGGCCCAAAAATTCAGACATTTTTTTAAATATTGCTCTTAGAAACTTAGAAAGTTGATGGAATAACAGGTTTTGCATTAGCACAAATCTTCTGAAGGGTATGAAGTCTGAAACTCAACTTTTGTCATTATTTTCTAACTTCAGTCTTTAATGATTTGCCACTAATTTGCCAGAAAAAACACACTTTTATGAAAAAAGGACCAAAAATATGAGGCAGAAATCTGGGCATTTTTGCGAAAATCTGTACAGTTGAGAGTTATGTCCTAGCCTGCAACATATACCAGGACTTACTACTGGAGAAACAGATATGCCTCCTACAGGCTGCCACTCCTCTGGCACAAACTCCCAATTCAAGTTAAACAGAGCTTCTCAATGACCCTATTTAAGTGTAACTTGGACAAATAGATGGGAAACTGTAAATTCACCCTGGGGGTTTCACCTATATCTCTTTTCAATTGGAGCAGGTGGTGCTGATCATAAATTCACACACTAATATAGGCTATTTCTCTCAGTCTATGGGGGAACAAGGGTAAAACGTGGCTAGGCTCATAACGGCCCTAGGACCGATAGCTTAGTAACCTCCTATGACCCTATGAGATGGAGACTGGACTGGGATCATGGGATTAGCTGGTGAGAGAGTATGGAATAACTGATGACAGGAGAGAAGAGAGTTCCATGCTTAATTCAGGTTAGTTTCCTTCTGTCTGCAAATCTGTAGTTCAACATGTTCTTCATGACCTGGAACAAGCAGTATGAGACACAGGCTTGGGCATCTTGTTTTGATTATTGTCAGTTTTACAGCATAGCTGGTCTGCTCAAGCAGTCATTTGCTTGAAACATTTGCAACATTTCTCTTCATGCAGTTTCTCTCTTCTACTACTTCAGGCAGTATCCTAGTCCTGGTGTGGTCATTGACTTTATGGGCTCATATCTTTTCTGGTAAATTTTGCCTTACTGCCCTCACTCAGCCATTTAGTTCATTTGATCCCAATCACTGGGGTAAGTGTTGAAAGAGAGGGCACATCATAATACAGCTATCAGGGTTGGTTTGGAGTTTTCTGCCTTTAAGCCTACCCCCTGCACTTACACAATGGCAGTCCTTGCGTAGGATGTGCAAGGTATATCAGAGATCTACTTCCCCTCAATTCCACAAAAGACTTGTTGTCAGAAGGATGCCCCACTACATAAGGCACAGTGTGGCAGTTTATCCAGTCTCCAGCAGGGCAATCCAGTAAAAGCACATGTGCCCCTGGGCACTTACATGCCTTCCATCTCCAGGATAGGTACATCCAACCTAGCCTGTCTGTGTTGTCATGCACCTGAACTAGTAATTGAAATTAAGGGTTCTATCCCTCTATCCCTGTACTCCACTAGCTATAGGATAACAACTTAATGTTGTTGGCAATGAGGGAAAGTCAGGTGGGTTAGATTTCTGATGCCCAAAAAACATCCAGAGAAAGTTAATGTGACACAAGTACATATTGTTTAGTATTCTGCAAAAATGCACCAAAAATCTGTCTACATTGCCATCAATATAAATGAATTAGCTTTGTCCATAATACTACATCTGTGTATGTGGTACTCAACATAACAGACATTCTTTGACAGAGAAAGAGACACACACACTCTTGCAATAGTATTACAATAAATGTGTTTCTATTCAGTTATCGTTAATCATTGTCTGGTCTGCTTCTCAAGCAGTCAGTGGTCCTCAGCATGAAGGTGATATTCACCTTTTAATTTCCCCTGCTGTATCATTTGCTTTGCATCAGGTTACCTTCAGCTTCTTGATTCACTGACATTTATTTTTATTTGATCAAGCACGTTTGCTTCAGGCTATGTTTACCCATAGTCATTTGTTCACTACATACTGTAATGCAGTGATTGGGATCACAGTGTCACAGAGAATGACACTTTTTTTCTTAATGTAGTATAAATAGTAGTATAAATACCACCTTGGGTCTTCCCTGAAAAGACATCACTATACATGAGGGCCTAATCCAGTCAACAAAGGATAAATAAATAAACAAAATATATAAAAAAATAATGATCACTCTTCCTATATGTTGATGCAACCTCAAAGTGAAAATAACAAAGCAAGAAGGTGGGAGTGAAGGGATGTTTGGATCCCCACCTCTACAAACATGCTTTGTTTAATTTTGTGATTGCTGTCATTGCACAAAACAAACTTCCATCTGGGTATTTCTGTTTAGATGTTATGAGTACATCAGTGTGTATTTTTATGCAATAGATACTTAGCATCTGTATTTAGCAAAATTTGGTTTCAAAGCATTATGCAGCAACCCTTCACACTCTATATAAAAGCAATTACTCCATGCCATCTTTAGTTCAATAACTCCATGACATCTATGATTCAGTTACCCTATGTCATCTTTAGTTCATATAGCAAGAAACTTGCAAATTATAGCAATATTTGACTGTAATATAGGATATAATTGCAACAACATTAGTTTGTTGTAACTGAATACAGTTTACATCAATTAGTTTATTAAAGGAAAGAACACAAATCCAAACTTAGGTCTTGGGGGGGGATGGGATGGTATCCACAATATGGCAGGAATCTTTCCGTAGAAGATCTACTGTGGTGCTGAATATCTGTTCAGCCTTCAGAAACTACAGTATGGATTTTTTTTCTGTGCATTGTTTCTACATTGTTCTCCATCAGGAGATTTTTGGCATATCTGCATCAGTGTCTGGCATTCCTGTATGGAGCTTCAGTTTTGCTGACCAATTGTAGTGGCAACTCAGCGACTATACAGGCTTGTTTCTGAATGACATGCTGTTATGAGCAGTTATTCCTTTGACTGAAAACCAGCTTTGGGGAGGAGATGGGCCTTTACACTCGCAGTTAAGGTGCCAGTTTAACAGCCTAGTCAACACAGACCACTTATCTGGGGTAATTTGTTTTCCATTTGGCTCACTGTCTTGTACTTACAGATTATAGTGGATAGGATCAGATACTAGCCATTAGTTATGAACTTTAATGTTGGATGGAAGACAAAAACAGGAAAAGTGGTTGGGTGTTTAATTAGTTAGTTAGTTAGTTAGTCAGTTAGTCAGTTAGTCAGTCAGTCAGTCAGTCAGTCAGTTAGTTAGTTAGTTAGTTAGTTAGTTAGTTAGTTAGTTAGTTATAGTTTATTTTGTAAACATAGATGATCTTGTTGGCCACAGCTATAACTGCAACACATTTGCAGGCATGCATACTAAAGTACAAAGAAATAAGAATTAGATGCTTGCTAGTTACTTATAGAAAGTCAGTGCAACAACACAAAACAGAACCACTGCAGAAGAGCTTATATGGAGAATAGTTACATCTCTTATACCTTACTTCAAGGGGGCCCTCTGCATAACCCTTGAGTAGAATCCAATGCACTGTCCCCGGACCTAAGCAGGGTAGTCAAATCTTAAGCTGAGAACAAATCTCATTAAGCACTGAACTTCCAAAGATCAATCTAATTCTGCACAGGATGTCCAAATGATACTGCTAAGTGGAGGTGTTTTCCAGTTATCAAGTGATTAATATGCAAGTGTTCACGTGGACATGTCTTTGACATAATCAGCAGAAGAAGTCATGCCCTTTTACCAAACTGATGAGGAGATATCAGCTTTTCATTAATAAAAGATTATACTGTGTGCAAGCTGGATGTACACCATCTGCTTTGTCACTGACACGCTCTTACTATGAAAAAGGAAGGTGACATTCATATATTCTGTCTTCCGGCATTCACAGAAAGTCCTCTGAAATGTATGCAATCCTAAAATACTGGAACATGCATGGACTGATAAAGTGAAAGCCTAGGTATAACCTTGGGAAGAAAATGAGGATTCAGCCTAAAAGATATCCAGTATTTGTGGAAGACCACATATGTTCCACTGGACTTAAGAGCCTGAATTTAAGTACTACAATGAGCAGAGGTGACGGCTGCCCAAAACAGTGTTTTCTAAGACATGCCTACTGAAACAGGCCTATGATAGGGTGGAGACTTCAGTTAGTCTGTCACAAAATCTAAATTGTAGTGTGGCAATGAGTTATTCAGTGATGGTACAAGATGGAGAATTCCCCTCACAACTATTTAACCAGCTGGTGCTTGACCATAGTGGTCTTTCCATCAGATCATTGGATACTGGGAGTGTTGAAGCACAGATGCTGATGGTGAAGTGACTGAGGTCCAGTTTAGAAAGATATTCAGGAGACTATCCCATTATTTTATGAACTGATATGCCTCTCAACCTCTTTTTTAGATCAAGAAATTTAGACAAAGCCACAAATAATGGGGGGGGGGGGGACAAATGCACAAAAATAGGGACACTTTTTAAATATTGCTCTTACAAACTTAGAAAGTAGATAAACCATTTGGTTTTGCATTAGCATGACTTTTATGATGGACATGAAGTCTGAAAATCAAATGTCTGCCATTGTTTTCTGACTTCAGTCCTCAATTATTTGCCACGGATTTACCAGAAAACTAAAATTTTATGAGAAACGGACCAAAAATATGAGTCAAAAATCTGGACATTTGAGAGCTATGTCAGAGAGTCCTAGTAAATTTAGGACTGAAGGGTCTTCATAAACCTTAGCTGCAACAACACTACACGGCATTGAGAGTATATTACTTACACCTCATTAGACATTTACTTCCACAAACCTCAGGCATGACTTTAGTCTTCCATGCAATTGCCAAGTCTAGTTTTGAAAGCAAATAGGGTATTATTTTACTTGATGTTTGTTCCAAAGCAGAAAAAGCACAGGGTTATAGATCTGTCATGCCAGCAGGTGCTAGTAATATTGTAGTGCAGACTGAGGTCTTTGACATGAGTGATAGAAAGACTGTTGATTTTGTGAATATGAGGGGAAGAGAAACAATTAGAGACTTTCAGTGTTCAGAAAGCTTAACAGAAATAGCTCTTCAGAAGTATATGTGACACAAAATAGAGAGACAGAGTTTTTAGTCTTTTGAGGTTGCTTAGACTGTGCAATCCAGAAATCTTCTCGTAGAAACCTTGGAGTTCTTTCAAGGTGGTCAAAATACTTTGTGAGGTACATTCCAGAAGGGGCACTATACTGAATGATAGAGATAATAATGGAAGAGTGTATAAATGAGCCAGGACTGCACGGGTCTCAAAAGAGGTACTCCCTATAGATCAGCTAAGGCAGAAGGACTTCTAAACGACAACCAAGGCAGTGTGATATGAAGAAAAATTATCAACACAGGTACCCAAGTCCTCCATAATTGTATTTGTTTTGAGAGGTATACAAGCAAGATGGGGAGAGTATGATATGATGCCTTTCCCAAGGGTAACTAAACTGCTTTTTTTTTTACATTAAACTAATCCCATGACTGAGACACCATGCATTGGTCTATCGCATAGTCTGAGGGGTGTTCAATAACTGCATCCAGTTTACAGTCATAAGCAAAGTTATCCCCAGTCTCTTGACATCAGCTTTCTGTTCTGAGAAGTAGATGCTAAATAACAGGGTCCTCGGACAGAGCCTTGTGGAACCCTACAGTTGATAATGCTCAAGTTAGAGGAAGCACCCCTACCTTAACAGAGTGGAGTCTGTCAGAGAGTCAGCTGGTTATCCAGTAGACTTCATATCGGTTTATGTTAAACTGTGAAATTTTACCCATCATACCAGCATGTTGGATGATGTTCATAGGTTCATAGGTTCATAGGTTGGTACTAGGCTATCGGCCTTAGGGCCTATACAAGCCTAACCATAACAATTCCCTGGCTATTTCTTCCCACACTATTTACTTCCCTGGACCCCTGTCTAGCAGGGCGACTGACGTGATCAAGATGAATGGCTGAAAAAAAATTGATCCATGATGACAGATTGTGAAGGGGGCAGTCCACAGTTCCACCTCACTCTGCATTATGTAGAAAATATTTCTTTACTGCTAACAATTGTTCAGGAAGGATGACTGCCTGCTATTGACATTGTTTTTGTAGCTTTAAATGCAAAAGAGAAATTATATTTTTATTGTCATTTTATGTCACGTTATTTAAAAATAATTCTTCAAGCATGATGTTGTAACAGCATTAACACTAAACACACACACACACACACACACACACACACACACACACACACACACACACACACACACACACTACAAAACATAGGTGAGAGCATTCATTAGTATTTCATCTGACCATACTAACATTATAAACCATATATGATGTTGAGCATCAAACATGTAGTAGCTTAGTAGCACAATAGCTTTGTATATTTGTTACTATGAAAATATGAAAAGAATGGATAGTTATCCTTTTCAAGATATTGATGAACATGTAGTTATTTTAGATTGTTATATAACGGGTATCAGTCTCTTTAAATGTATTTTGTATGTATTTTTCTATGGTACAGTTAGGAGCTGGGCTAATGTTGTTAACACTAGCCTGGCATCCTTAAATATGTAACTGGGTGTATTGTTTGAATAATGACCAAGCAAATGATACTCTATTCAGAAGATTTAGGTTTCACTCCTGGCTAAACAGAAATCGCTAATCTGCTACATATGGAATTAAATAACTTGTACAACATATCATAATCTTAATTAAAAGCTACTATATCAGGAATCTGCAGTGTACTGTTTAATATGTTTACATCACAATCCACAAGGAATAAATCGTCTTGAGTATAACAAGGAATTTTGACACTAGATAGGTTATAGACAATTGAATGGAAACCTTCATTCCTGGAAAGGAGAGCAACGAAAATGCATTGGTAATTCATAGTACATTTTCAAATGAGTTAAAATTATTGCCAGTCAGAAATTATATATTAGGACTACAATCAAATTAGTTTACACATGTACATATGTGCATTTTCACAATGAAATTATTTTTCAGAAATGTTAAGCCTACAAAGAATTACATTTTGTGGGACAATTTTATATCCACATATTTTGTATTTTTTTTCTACATGGATTTAAAAATCCATTATAATATGTTTTGTTTTCAAATCTACTTGAAATAAATGTGAGAGGGAAACTGATGGACATATGACTGAAAATGTATGGGTCATCTTAGAAAGACACTTCCAGTGCGACATGCCCACTTGTGAGTAAGAAACTTGTTAGCTGCAATGAGGTAAGACCTCATTATACACGCGCACACACACACACACACACACACACACACACACACACACACACACACACACACACACAATCACACACACACACATACACACACACACCACCACCACCACCATCCTCCATCCCTATGCCTGTCCCTACTACCCACTTGTGGTTTCCTACACCCCTGTAATACTTTTCTGCCATTACAGCAAGTATGTATGAGATCCTGGTGGCCTAGTGGATCCCCTCACTGCAGTGCCCATTATGATGTTACCCCTCAGTCCTCATTAAAACTTTGGTGCCATCACATCACTTAAAGTAATATCTGGTGTCTGGTATTTCTTCCACTCTTGATCTCCATACTATGTGTGATGTCCCTTCATGTCTCTACTCCAAGTAGCTTACACACGCACTCTTTGAGATTTGATTTTCACACACACACACACACACACACACACACACACACACACACACACACACACACACACACACATGCACAAACACACACACACACACCTGGGAAAGGCTGGTACAGATTTACTAGCTATGCCCTTTCTGTCCAGACTAAAAGGTAGTTACTGCCACCAGACACTCTAAAGCTAGCCACTCTAAGGCTCTTACAAGGGTACCCAATTATACCAAGTGAAATTAATATTAGTATAAATGGCAGTGTTTTGACCAATTTAGTAAGGCTGTCAGGAGTCAACAAATAGATATGAAAAGGTTAAATAGTCTATAAAGGACCAGCCACAGTGAAAAGTTTAAATATATTTAATAATAAATAATAAAAGAACATGAAGATACTTAATATCTGTTGACAATAAACACCAGAGTTTCAATCATGGAAATATTAAAATAACACAGACGAATCGATTCACACAGATACAGGAAAAAAAAGTACTTAACTAATCTTGCTATATTTTCCTGACTGATCTAAAGAATTACTATTCCCTAGTCACTTACTAGAGCAAGACAGGATGAAGTAGATGAGTGGCCCTCCTTCTTTGTCAGGTTCCAAAAACAGAGTGCCTTGAGACTTCAGTCTTAGCTAGTATTAAAACATCATTTTTAGTGATAGATTACAGAATGACATTGCATACATCTGGTCATTTGACTTCTGGTTCGCATGCTACCCCTTGGCTAGAAGCTGCCAGGATTTAGCACCTATGTGCAAATAATACACACACACATAGAATTTGCTAAGATCTGTTGAAGCTTCTGGAAGCCATAAAACCATAAAACACTTCTACTCTTCCAGAGCAGCAATTAGTTCACTCAAAAGACAATACAGAAATCTTCCTAGTACAGACCTTATGTCTCTGGCTACATTGGGAACTGTGAGATACAATCCTTATGGCCTAAACCAGGTAATTTAATGTCAAACTATTTTTCAAAGTTAGCTGCAGCTGGACTGTAATTAACTCCTTCTCTTCCAGTATCCTTTGTTACAATATATACATTTCAACAGTTATAATAATACATGTATATTTCTTCCTCTGTCCAGCAGGACACACTATTCATGCATTTTTAACACAAGCAACTTTGCAAATACATTTTCAACATAAGCATCTGTTCAAATCAGTTAGATATACAAATGACATATAATTCTTTACAAAATTCCTGCTATTTGTGCTGGCATATGTTACACATCCACTGCCCTACTTCCCCTGGCATAGCTGGCAATACCTCACATCATCACACTTTGGTTGATACTATTGCAGCACTTTAGAGAGTGCTGACAGTTCCCCCATCACTGTTATGCTGTTCTGTGTTTTAGGGTAGTTTGAAGAGTATTTTTTGGTGTTTATTATATCCCCCACCTCTGGTCTCCATAGCAACATTTGTACTCGTATGGCACTTTGGAGTATGTATCCCCCCACCCCATCCCTATTGTGATGGTGCCATTACAGCACTTATTCCCTGGTGGTTTAGTGTATTCCACCACCCGATCTCCATAGTAATGTTGGTGCCATTACAGTACTTATCACCCGGTGGATTAGTGTATTCCACCACCCCCCAATCCCCATAGTAATGTCAATGCCATTGCAGCACTTATTCCCTGGTAGTTTAGTGTATTTGACCATCCTCGATCCCAATAGTAATGTCAGTGCCATAACAGTACTTATTTCCTGGTGGTTTAGTGTATTCCACCACCCCCAGTCACCATAGCAATGTCAATGCCATTACTTTACTTATTTCCTAGTGGTTTAGTGTATTCCGCCACCCTGGATCCCCATAGTAATGTTGGTGCTAGTACGGCACTTTAAACGTTTATCTACAGTGTCCATGGGTTCCACCACCCTTGATCCCCATTTTGATGTTGGTGCTGTTATAGCACCTTTCAAATAATCCCTGATGTCTAGTGATCTTCCCTAGCACACTTGTGCTTGAAGGTTGAACATGGCCTTTTGGCAGTGTTCATTACCATGATGTGGTGGGGATAGCTTTGATGATCTGCATGGCTGAGTGTTTTCTTGAATTGCTCAGCTGTGTAGCTGCCTTCCTGGAAGCAGTTCTAGACAGAAAGCACATGGCTAATTAGCGCATGTCCCTTCTCCAGAATGTCTCATTAGCATTCAGCATGGCCAAAGGGACTGCCCTTCCTGATGTTGTACATCTTTGTGTTGGAGGACTGTGTAGCAACATGTAAGGGTACTTGGTGAAGTACAAAAATGTACGGTGACATGTATACCTCTCTGCAGATCATGGCACCCTAATGTATGCATCCCTATATCTGAGTGCGACAAGTTCTAGAATGTATTCTGCCTAGTGAAAGAGACATGGGGAAGAGGAAATATAAATGACACATGATAATTCCATCTGTATGACAAGACAGAGAGCAATGAAGAAGGACTTTGACATTCCTCTGTGAAAAGGAGCTGATAGCACTTCAGTGTTCAGTGGGTGCTTCACCATTGTCTCATTGCATATAGTTAATTTAAGTGATAAAAACAGGCTCTGTTTAATTTATAGAATACAATGCTTTGCTTCCCTGATTTTAGTTGTTAGTGGATTTCATCTTATAATGGGGTACTTATGGGAAAAGCCTTAAATAATAACATTTTCATATAATTTCATCTGAAAGTATCAGTCTCACTCGTTTTAATTTCACCCTTTTATTTTTAAAAGTAATGTTTTGCAAATGTTGCAATTTGTCAATTTCTGAATAGTCATTCCAAACTTAATTTGCCCCTACCTGCAATGAACCAATATTTTTATATTGTTTTAAGCATTTCTTGCAAAATTTCAAGATTAGACTCCATAACACTCTGTTCCATCTGACTAGTCAGCCTTAAACAGTATATTGCATGAGACAGTAACACTAAAGTGAAAGTGACAACAGTATCTTTAATGTGTGTGGATGTATGTTTGCAGTTTTTTAAAATGAATATGCTTTTTGCTATAAATGTAAAATGATTTGAATTTCACTTTTTTCTGAGACCAAGTATTGTTATTAATTTCTTTGTTATATTACTTGGTACAATAAAGTTACGAGTCTTTTATTTACTGTGTTTATGAATGGAACTTATATGGAACTTATGTCATATTAATTTTGAATAGAATGACAAAAACTAAGCAACCTATAGGTACACTAGTTTTATCCATTTGCACCCATTTTTGCTGTAAAGATGTTTTGCTGAAATGGGAATTTTCATCTCCTTTCATTGTCTCCCATTTCATCAACTTGTATCATTGTTTGGTAGTAGTAATTAAGCTGCAGAAATGTAAAAATTGTTATTGGTGTTAAATATTCATATATAGGTTTACACATGAAAGTGGTTTAGTGAGCAATTTATGTATGTGTTGATAAGGTTATCCATAAAGGTATTCCATAGTACCGCAGTGAATACAGGCACTTCTGTGACAGCGAATTTCCAGTGACAGAAGAGGTTAGTTACTATTCAGAAGAAATATATATATGATGTTTACTTCTGTTGAAAGGACAACTATATGCAAATGTATTCTGGGCATTTCAGCAATGTGCCATACATGAATTGGTAATCCACCAAATTTCCCAGAGGTATGTGTGAGTGTGTTTGTTCTGTGATGATTCTGTGATAGTTGCTGTCTAGTGTAGGTTTAGCTCACAGCCTTCTGTCTTCTACATAAGTGAGGGCTAGGATAGGCTCCAACCTCCCTACTTAATTTGTACATGTTCTTGCATTTGTTGTTGTGTTTTATTGTATTGCACACCATCATATGGTAGAGTTGTAGGAAGGTCTGAAGGTCCATCCTACTTGCTTTAATTAAAATAAGTGCAAAAAAACTCTCTAGAATCATGCATTTTTGATCCAGTCTAATGATGTTTTGAAACAAGGAAAATGCAAAAAACAAATGCCCAACCAATGCTGGATGGGATACTTGCACTACGCCTACAGCTGGCATTAAAATCAAATATTTCACAGCTCTCTTGCTTAGTCTCCCAGTCACTGGACACTGAGGGTTGTTTTTTTTTCCAAATCCAACACATGGAAGAGGAAGGATAACAGCCCTAATGTGGCCGTGGAAGAACCTACAGTGACTGACTCAACTCTAACAGATGTGCAGTCAATCACTAGGATGGTGATGAAAGAAAATCATTCCATTGGGCACACATTGAAATCCAAAAGCCATTCCTAGAGGTTTAAAAGCCCACTCCTTCATGTCAGAAGGGCCTCCATTGGCATATGGAGGTGACGTAACATAACCACAAACTGAGTTACTGCACCAATAATTGGGTGCCAGGATTATGCTATCTTGTTTCACCTCATGTACTTCTGAAGACTAAGACTTGGAAAATAACCTCTCACTAGAAGATGGCAACCCAGTGACAGTTTTGAGACCACCATGAGGGCAATCGACATAGAAAGCTAGCCATGTCTAGGGCCAGGTCTGGTGGTATAGCAATATAAAGCCCTGACTTAGGCCCAGATTGCCTGATGAAGCTGACAGAAGAGGAGAAACATGCACAGCCTGAGTGCAGAGTAGTGTGGTGTGACAACTGTGCCCTGGCACAGCAATCAAGGATCCTCAATCCTTACCCCTAACACCAGTGAGGGGCATCTCATATAGGAGGAAAGGATAACAAATACACACAGTAAAGTGCAATTTCCCTTAAGAGCACACAGAGACCACAGTCAGTCCGGGGCCGGTCACTCCCTTGCTCTCCAGGTCCCCAATAAGACTCCCCACTGGCGCAGCTATAGGGTCCAGATCTCAGCCTAGTGGGCAAGCTAAAACCTCCAGCACCCTCTCTGTCCAACCAGTGCTTCATGTCCCTGCCCAAATAGCTCACAAACACACACACACACACACACACACACACACACACACACACACACACACACACACACACACACACACACACACACACACACACACACACACACACACACACACACACACACACACACACACACACACACACACACTTTGAATAGAGTTTATACAACCATACAGACACTCCCGGGGAAGGCTGGCACAGGTTCCCCAGCTATGCCCCTTTTTCCCAGACTATACCCTAGTACCAGCTGCCACCACCCACTAATATTTATCAGCTACTCAAAGGCCCTTAAAAGGGCGTCCAATTATTACTGTGCAATATTATTATCCAATTGGTAGTATAGCCCAGGGCTAAAGCTATTGAAGTGGCTTTGTACAATTTACCAAAGGCATGCAAGTACTCTAAAGAGCTTAAATTATCTCTACAAAAACAGACACAGTTGAAAGGGTTTAAAAATATTTAATAACAAATAGTCAAAACACAAGACAATACTTTTACTGCACAGTGCTAGTCAACAGTTCAGAGATCACAGAGAAATACTTAAAATAATTCAGTAGTACAGTTCTGACATCACAGAAAAACACAGTCTAATCTTTATAGTTTCTAGCTATTTCTAAGAGAAAACACAAGTCTAAGATGCATCTCATTTTTGTATGTGATATCATGTTCTTTATTTAAGAATGTTTTTTAAGAATGTTTTTTCTTATGTTGTTTTGTTATTTTATGTTATCATTTTACTTCAGTTTTTTAAGCTGTAGCTTTAATGGTTGATTGGTAGATCTTTTAATTGATTTGTAATGGGATGGCTTTATGTAAAGGTTGATGAGGTATGAGGTACACAGTTTAATGGTCTGATGAAGCTCCTATGCGAAAGCGCTTACCTTGCTTTATGTTGAAATAAATAGTGGATTTTCTACTTTTTTGATTGACTGGTTTTGTTCCTGTTTTCATCGATTTGAAGCTGTGTCTTACCTCCAGTGGTGTATATATACTCTTTTGTACAAGTCTAAGATAAACTTACATATAGACCAAGACAGTGCTGGTGAGTTGGATGGTCAAGACAAAAATGCTTAATGCTCTCTGATTTTCTCTGTTTTTAAAATCACATTCCTGGTACACATTACATCATTCTTCACACTTCCCAGGGTTCCCAGGCTAACAGAAACTGCATTTATATTCTTCACCTCTGGGCAGAAACCAAAGCAACAAAGGACACTTATGCATGCAAATTATGGCCATTATCTCTGGCCTTAAAACAATAGGCAGGATGCCTCACTCTAGACTTACTGGCTCGGAGTTTTAACATCAAAGGGTCACAACATGCTTTACTTAGTCAGTAGAGTGCACTGTTGTTGCATTTTTTTCAGTTTTACATGTAACAGTATTTTTACCATTTAAGACAACAAGCCTGTGGTTTACATTAATATTTACAGATGACAGAATTATCTCCAAAATTCTATCTGGCTAGGCTGGCAGCCTTCATCTATCTTCACCCAATCTTCACATAACTCACCCTGGAGAACTCAAGCTAATTTTTCAAGTGACCCATGAAAAATGCTGCTTGAGGGAGTTAGGTTTATCTGAGTATACCTTACACCGTTCCCTGTCTTGAGATCCCATCTAAATTGGCATTGCTAATCCCACTGCAGTGCTGCATGAACATATCATATGCTTGAAACCCCAGGCTCCATCTTAGCAACTTGGCATTTTGCTGGCTGGCTCTGTTTAACCATGTTAGTGGGTTGTGATCTGTCATAATGGTGAATTTCTTTCCATACAGATAAGGCTGCAGTTTCTTTAATGCCCACACTACGGCTAGACATTCCTTTTCTACAGCTGCATAGCATTCCTCCCTGGGTTGAAGCCTACGACTGAAATAAACCACTGGGTGCTCTTCCACCTCTGAAGAAATCAGGCTAAGTACAGCCCCCACCCCATGGTTCAAAGCATCCACCTGCATAACAAATTATTTGCTGTAATCTGGACTGGCTAACACAGGGGGTCCTCCCAAAGCTTCTTAAAGCTTCTGGAATGCCTGCTCACATGCTGTGGTCCACACTACCTTATCTGGCCTGTTCTTCCTTGTCAGGTCTGTGAGGGTGCAGCTATAGTACTATAACTGGGGACGATCTTTCTGTATTACCCTGCTGTCCCTAAAAATGCCCTCACCTGCATTTTAGTAACAGGTGCAGGCCATGCCTGAATAACTTCCACTTTGGCAGGTTCTGACCTTATCTTACCACTCCCCACTCTATGTCTTAGGCAGGAGACATCGGAGACATCTGCCATACCTACCTGACATTTGCTCTGCTTAATGGTCAACCCTGCCCTCTGTAGTCTGCCCAGCACCTCCCTGACATGTTGAAGATGCTCTTGCCAGGAATGGCTGTAGATGGCAATATCATCTAGGTAAGCAAGGACAAACCCTCCTGCTCCTGCTAGGATATGATCTACCAGCCTCTGGAAAGTTGCTGGGGCATTCTTCATCCCAAAGGGCATCTTTGTGAACCGATACAAGCCAAAAGGAGTCACAAAGACTGACTTCTCTCTAGCACTGGGAGTCAAGGGCACTTGCCAGTAACCCTTGGTAAGATCAATGGTTGTAAGATACTTAGCCCCACCCAGCTGATCTAGGGCCACATCTGTCCTAGGCATGGGGTAAGCATCTCACTCTATGTGACTATTTAATTTCCTGTAGTCTGCACAGAACCTGGTGCTACCATCCATCTTTGGCACCAGCACCACTGGGGAGGACCAGGGACTGTTGGACTCTTGAATCACCCCTAGTTCCAACATTTTCTGTACCTCCTCCCTCAGAGTCTGTTTGACTCTCTCAGCCACTTTATAAGTGGCCTGCCTAATAGGCCTTTGGGGTCCTGTATCCACCTGCTGCTGCCCCATTTGGGTGCACCCTGGTTTCCCAGTGAACATATCCCCAGATTCCTGCAACACATGCTTAGATTTCTCGAACCTGGGCAGGAGATAGCTGCTGGGACATTGCTACCCCTTCCACTGAGGTGTCAGTCCAAGCCTCACTGAGGAGATCAGTCCTCAGATCTCTCTCAAACTCCTCTTGCAATCCAATGCAAATGCTCAGCACAAGAGCCTCCCTATCATGGTAACATTTCATCATGTTAACATGGTACAATTTGTGCTCCTGCCTTTTGCCTAGCAGTTCCACCATGTAATTAACACCACTTACCTTTCTTACCACCTTGTAGAATCCCTCCCAAGCTGCATGCAGCTTGTTGTGTCTGACAGGAATGTGAACCATTACCTGCTGCCCCACAGCATACTCTCTAGCTTGAGCATTCCTGTCACACCACACCTTTTTCTGTTGTTGGGCTTCTGACAAGTTCTCCTGGGCCAAGCTAATGAGTTCCCTCAGCCTTGTCCTGAGGTTTAGGACATATGCCACAACAGACTCCGTGTGAGACTGTCACTTACCTTCCCAATCATCTCAAATTAAATCTAGAGGTCCCCTCACCCTATGCCCATACAGCAACTCAAAGGGTGAAAAACCTGTGGATTCCTGGGGAACCTCTCTGTAAGCAAACAACAGATGGGGAAAATATTTGCCCCAATCTTTCTTAAACTGATCTGAAAATGCCCGTAGCATGGACATGATTGTAGAATTTAACCTCTTAACAAGACCATTAGTCTGGGGATGGTAGGGGTAGTCTTTAAGTGCTTCAACCCACAGGACTTCCACAGAGAAGCCAGCAAATCTGACATGAAATTGGCACCTCTGGTCAGTCAGTATTTCTTTTGGGAAACCTACCCTGCTGAAAATCTCTAACAAAGCATTTGCCACCTTCTCTGCCTCAATGGAGGACAAAGCCACTGCCTCAGGGTACCATGTAGCATAATCCACTACCACTAGGATATTCTTTTTTTTCCCTGTGGAACTTAGGGTACTCAGAGGACCCACAATATCCATAGCTACCCTCTGAAATGGCTCCTCAATCACAGGCAAAGAAATCAAAGGAGCTCTCACCTTGTCTCCTGCCTTGTCTACCTTTTGGCAATGCTCACAGGTTCTGCAGTACCCTGTTACATCTCTGGAAATTCCATCCCAATAGAAGTTCTGCATAATATGCTTCTTTGTACGTTTTATGCCCGTATGAACTGCAAAGGGAATATCATGGGCTATGGCTAGAAGCCCCAGATGGTAGGCTCCAGGAACTACCAACGCTGGACTCGCTCACCTTCTAGACCTCCCTCAGGGGTCCACTCTCTGTACAGTAACCCTTTGCCCCAGTATACAGATTCCCCCTTTCCTTGAGCATCAGGTGCCTCCCTAGCTACCTGCCTCAGGTCTTGCAATATAGGGTCTAAGAGCTGAGCCTGTCTCAACTCTCTCCTTGTAACCCTTTCCTGCTCCCCTTCCACAGGATGTCTGGCATCCTCTGACAGTGGTGCCTCACTGTCAGCCTGGGTACTACTACTCACCTCTACCTTTGCAGTCACTTTGTCCAAGGGACCATCAGTACCCCCAAGCAGCTGTGGCTCACCTTCAGTCTCACTGCTACAGGGTATCTCCCTCCCTGAAGTAACCACCTCACCAGTCCTGGCTGCAAGTATGCAGTCTGTCTGGGTCTCACCCAGGCTACCAGACTTACCTGCTTGTCTCCAAACCTGACTGCATGTAACTGCAAAAACACAGGGTACTGCACTATCAAAATCGTTCCCTATCAGGACATCTGCAGGATGGTAGTTTGGTACCCTTGTTGTCTCAAGACAACCTACTATTGGCATTTTGCCTTTCCCACTTACTGGCTCCCTCACATTTTTCCCCACCTTGTCTCCATGGACACCTCTATGCCACATGGCCCCACTGGTTGCATTCGAAACATTTAACCCTAGCTTCTGGAAGTGTACCTGGACTAGTGGCTTCCCCTGCTACTGGCTTATTCTTTTGGGGCAGTCTGGGCTGCCCACCATGGCTTCCTTTAGACCCATGAGCAATACTGGGGCTCCCGTTCCTGTGCAGGGCTGCCCTGCTTGCCAGGTATAGATCTCCCTTCTTCCCCAACTCATCTGAAGTAGCACATTGTTTATCAGCTAACCAGGTCCTCATGTCCTCAGGAAAAGGGCTAAGGGCTTGTTCCCTCACCAAAAGGTCTGCCAGCCCTTCAAAAGTGGTGACCTGACATCCACTCACCCACCTATGGAAATAAGTGCCCAGTTCAGCAACATATTCACACACACACTTTCATCTGCCTTGCATCTATGCTCACGCAACTTTTTCCTATATGTTGCAGGTGTTAGCTTAAACATTTCTAACAAGTGATTTTTAACAGCAGTATAATCAAAACATGCAACATCAGACATTTTTGACAAAACAGTTACAGCTTTACCATGGAGTAAGGGGGTCAGGAACCGTACTCAGAGCCTTTGGTCAACACCATACTGTTTGCATGTCCTCTCAAACATATGAATGAAGCTATCAAAATTATCCCCCTCTTTAAACTGCGGAAGAAAGTTACTGACCTTTTGTGCTTCTGGTGTCCAGTTACTCCCTTCCCCATTACCTCCATGACTCTGGCAAAGAGTCAGCATCTTCTTTTCAAGCTGCCTCTGCCTCTCCTTTTCCTCAGCTTCCAGGCATAGCAGTTTTTCATTCTCCCCAGCCTGCAAACATCACAGTTTCTCCTTGTCCTCACTCTCTAGACTCCTTACTCTCTCAGCTGCTTCTTGTTCCAGATGCCTGACCTCCAACTCAAGTCTCTTTAACTCCAGATGGATTTTTAAGTCCTCTGCAGAAAGGTTGAGCTGTCCATTCTCTGAGGATATTATATATCTACTGGCAGTCTGATTGTCCTCCTGGTTGCTGTTTTCTGATGCAGCTGTAACCAAGGCTGCAATCAGGTCTGCCTTAGTCAGGTTTCCATGCACCAGTCCCCTAGCCTGGCACATGTCTGCCAGCTGACTCCTTGTCAGCTTTCATACTCCTCTGCTGACATGCTGCCTGCTCACCCTGACTAACTAAGCTATCAAAAGAAATAAAACAATTGTGATCTGAACTCTGAGTATTCACTGCATAGCTGATTTAGAGTATAAAATACCTTCAGAGCTCACTGTACACCAGCTACAGGAATTCACTCTACCCACACCACTACAATTAGTATTTGCCAACCAATTAATATGTAGTATGGATATCCCACCACTGCCAAACAATTAATATGTGATGCCCGTGCCTGGCACAACAATCAAGGAGCCTCAATCCTCATCACTAACACCAGTGAGGGGCATCTCATATAGCAGGAAAGGATAACAAATAAACACAGTAAAGTGCAATTTCCTTTAAGAGCACAAAGAGATCACAGTCAGTCCGAGGCTGGTCTCTCCTTTGCTCTCCAGATTCCCAATAAGACTCCCCACTGGCACAGCTACAGGATCCAGATCTCAGCCTAGTGGGCAAGCTAAAACCTCCAGCACCTTCTCTGTCCAACTAGTGCTTTGTGTCCCTGCCCAAGGTGCTGACACACACACACACACACACACACACACACACACACACACACACACACACACACACACACATACACACACACACATACACACACACACTTTGAGAAGAGTTTATACAACCACACAGACACTCCTGGGGAAGGATGGCACAGGTTCTCCAGCTGTTCCCCTTTTTCCTCAGACTATACAGTAGTACCAGCTGCCACCACCCACTAATATTTATCAACTACTCAAAGGCCCTTAAAAGGGTGTCCAATTATTACTGTGCAATATTATTATTATCCAATTGGTAGTATAGCCCAGGGCTAAAGCTATTGAAGTGGTTTTGTACAATTTACCAAAGGCACGCAAGTACTCTAAAGAGCTTCAATTATCTCTACAAAAATAGCCACAGTTGAAAGGGTTTAGAAATATTTAATAACAAATAGTTAAAACACAAGACAATAATTTTACTACACAGTGCTAGTCAAGAGTTCAGAGATCACAGAGAAATACTTAAAATAATTCAGTAGTACAGTTCTGACATCACAGAAAAACACAGTCTAATCTTTCTAGTTTCTAGCTATTTCTAAGAGAAAACACAAGTCTAAGATAAACTTACATATAGAGCAAGACAGTACTGGTGATTTGGATGGCCAAGACAAAAATGCTTAATGCTCTCTGTTTTTCTCTGTTTTTAAAATCACATTCCTGGTTCACATTACATCATTCTTCACACTTCCATGGGCTCCCAGGCTAACAGAAACTACATTTACATTCCTCACCTCTGGGCAGAAACCAGAGCAATAAAAGACATTTATGCATGCAAATTCTGGCCATTAACTCTGGCCTTAAAACAATAGGCAGGATGCCTCACTCTAGACTTACTAGCTCCGAGTTTTAACATCAAAGGGTCACAACATGCTTTACTTGGTCAGTAGAGTGCACTGTTGTTACATTACTTTTCAGTTCCACATGTAACACTATTTTTACCATTTAAGACAACAAGCCTGTAGTTTATATTAATATTTACAGATGACAGAATTTTCTCCAAAATTCTATCTGGCTAGGCTGGCAGCCTTCATCTATCTTCACCCAATCTTCACATGTAGTACCAGCCATGCAGTACCAATATACCTCTGAGGAGAGATGGCAATGCAAATGTATGCACTTGCACTTGAATAGTAGTGCATTTTGGGCCTCTTTGGTGATGTAGGTTATATGTCCTCCTAACCAAATACACGGTTAGAGCCATTACAAACATTTTCATTGTCAAAATGGCAGCAAGTGCACAAAGCACCATCAAAGCTGTCTGAATAACAACTTAATCTGGACAACTCATGCCCTGACACTGGGTGAAATTCCTGGTGTTTGGGAATAAATGGCTATGACCAATCAGTGGAAAGCTTGATGGTCAATAGGTATGGGGCAAAAAGAAATTAGTAAAAAGCAGTAGCGATACCTAGAAGTCTTATTCCTAGGCTTTAGGCTTATTTCCTTCTACATATCATAGACATACCTATATTTCCTTAAATTATTCAAGCCTACAGTGTCTTCCCTTTATACATCCACTTAACACATGTAGCTCCTTAAGGTGTTCAGAACTTTTTTGGAGATCTGACTTCTTTATCTGAGTGACATACCAACTAACAATAGGTAATATTAGAAAGGGCAATGAGTAATTAACAAAATTACACTGAACCTGTTAAATCTAACAGGTCCTATAACTGAGTAATTAATCATGTTTTTTCACTTATTATTTATATTTTCATATTTATGTTCATATGTTTATAACTGAGAAATCTACATGCTGTTGAGGGCATGGTATAAAATGCAATGGTGGTGGATGGGAACATTCATTGTCAATATCCATTTCTATTGCACTTGGAGATACTGCTAGTTGTATATTAGCAATTATGAAAATAAGCAAAATTACCATGTGTACTTAATACTTCAAAAAATAATTTATTTATTTTATTTCACATTTGTTTACTGGGAAAGTCCGTCTGGATGCATGTTCTTTTTCAACAGAGGCCCAGGAAGAAAAGCTCCTCAAGTGACAATAATAAAAGCATTCATAATGCAAAATACATAATCATAAGGGATTGATAGTACAGTAGAAGTAATTTACAACATATTACAGCACTAGTAAATGTAGAATATGAATGGTTAAAGCATGTGTTCAAGGAGATTGAGTATGTGAAAATCTGTATGCATTGAAATGAGCTTTGTACTACGAACTGTCTATAGTCGAAAAGTACTGAAAAACAAAAGCCTGTTTGAAAGCAGGAAATGTGCCTTATATGGAAGTGTATACGATTTTCTTTCTCTGCTGTAGTAATGTGAACTGCTTTAAGCCTACGGGTAAACCAATGATTGGTTAATTGTCTTTTGTACTATTTTAATTGGTCTAGTTTATATTTTTGTGCTGTCAGCAATATCACCAGCATATAAGCTTATGCATTCCTTTGTTCGGGGAGTCTCCCTGGTACTTTTCATGAGGCTCCCACACGTGTGTAATAAATACCACTGAAAGAGAGGAAGATGTGTCTTGTCTTCATTTAAGGTAAAATATTTAACACAACATAAAACAGAGGATGGAACAAGTAAGACAAGTTAACTTAAGTCAGTCACAAATTAAATATATGTGCAATAACTTTGAATAGTAACTGCAGATGATATTAGCATTTGAGTATATACATAACATCTCACTTGAATCGTTAAGATTAGTGCTATATTATGCAGTTTTTGAGAATGTAAGGAGTTTTCAGTAAGGAGGTATCATTGCAAGGAGATTAATAAATCAGGGAGACTAGTGAGTGTAGTTTGTATGATCCAGGTGAGGTACAGTTACAGAGCCATGATTTAAGGTGATTTTTCAATACATTTTTAAAGAGGGGCAAGGAGGTAGTGGAGGATATTTTGGAGGGTAAAGTATTCAAGATTTTAGGGATAAAATTTGAGAGAAGAGATTCACCTTCCTTGTTGTTGGTTTTAGTTGCAAACTTAGCTGTTCTGTTATAAAATGATTCCAGTTTTGCTAGGTCAGATTTTTTGAGGTTAATGAAAATATGAGAGACATAGAGAAGTGTGAACAGGAGGGGAGTTTGGGCTATAGTGGACTTAGTATCATTTGTAAGAAAGTATTGCAGTAGAGAATGCCTATTTTTATGCACCTTTTTAATAGTCTGTGCGATATGGATATCAAATTTAAGATTACTGTCAATTTCAACACCCAGGAGTTTGGTTTGGACTGCTGTTGAGATAACAGTTTTGTTTAGTGATGTTATTGTGAATGGGGGAGAGGGAACAGTGGGTTTTCTGGGGTGGAAAAGCATAAGTTTAGTTTTGTTTGGATTAAGGATCAACTGAGAGTTTGTAATCTAGGCTTCTACTGCTGAAAATGTATCTTGGGTCTGAGATTGTAATAGTTCTTAGGTGGAGTTTGTACAAATTAGTGTGGAATTATTGGCGTATTGGATGACGCCTTAACAATCTATTGCATGGCATCAAGTGAAACCTTAGATAAACAATATTATTTATATTGATAATTACACAATTAAGTGCATGTTTTCGTATTTCTGTAAATATAAACATATAAACAAGAGTACCCACGGTGGTGGTGCTGCGGTAGCATTGTCGCCTCACAGTAAGACGCTGTCCGGTTCAATTCTCAGCTAGAGCGTCTTCTGCATGGAGACATGCGTGAATGGGCATACCTTCATTGAAGGTTGTGTATCAGGCCTGGCAAGCTGGTATGTAAAAATCAACTGCCAATCATTAGCGGACCAGAGTTCCGCTGTGGTGACCCCTAACCGGAAAAAGCCGAAAGATACAAATAAACATATAAACAAGAGATGGATTTCTCGCAGTCATGAAAACTTATGTACGGTTAATGTCTAGGTTAAACCATTCTAAGATATGACAATTTATAATTTTTGGTTGTATGTATTATATGTGTGAAGATATGTGGAGGCTGCCAGCCTAGTTAGATATAATTTTGTAGATAATTCTATGTCATTGTAAATATGAATATAATTCACAGGCTTGTCCTCTTACGTGTAAGAAAACTGTGTTAAATGTTGAACTTCAAAAATGTTACCACAGTGGACTCTGCTGGAAGAAAGCTGATAAGTCAAGCATTGTATGACTGTTTGATCTCAAAGCTCGGAGACATAATGGGCAGGATTCACGATGGCTTGCACGGAGTCTAAGAGTCATGTAAGACTCCATGCAGCCATCGCAATCCAGGAACAGCCAGAAATCCTGTGTAAGAGACCAGCTAAAACGTCTCTTACACGGGCAGGGCGTGGATATGCTAATTACCTCACTTGCAGCCGAAAGGCATGCAAATGAAGTAGATTAGCGATCCACGAAGCTGAAACCAGCCTGTGTAAGACTCGTGTTAGGTGCAGAAATGTACTCAGTTGACAACTGAGTACGTTACTGAAAATAACACAATGGAGCCATGACAGCTCCAAATAAAGTGTGCATATGTAGCAGGCAGCATGCCAATGGCCAAATATGTGGCCATTGGCACAGTAACCCGACGCAAACATGAAATAATTTTTTTTTTCGGCGATCGGTGATGTTTACGCAGTGCAAACAGGCTGAGCTAAATAAGACATAAAAATAAAGGTTTGAAACCCACAAATGTGGGTTTTATGTAATGCATGGATTTGCAATGCAGGGACTAGCAGACCGAAAACAACATGGCTACCGTCTAGTGGTTGCTAAGGGGGGAAGCTGAGTGTAAGACATGTAACTAAGCATTAGTAGGCAATCCTATGTAAATGAGTGGTAGGATAGTGAATCACACTGTCACACAGCAAATGAGCACATTCCATGTAGTGTAAGAGTTAGATAAGGGGGAGTAACAGAGTAGGAGATAGGTGACATCACAGGGGGGAATGTCAGGAAGAAATCAAGCTCATTGGAGCATATTGGTATGTGAAAGATGTCAATCACACAGCATAAAAAGAGGAGTGTCAACAGATAAGCATGGGAAAGTCAAGAAATGGAAGGTGTACACTGTGGCCAACACCAAAGTTTCTTGCTGTGCGCATCTTGCTGTGCAGACGCTGGGAGGCGCGAGTAAGACAGAGTGCGCGCGTGTAAGGCAGAGTAAGCATGTAGGAGCCTGTGTAAAGATCTATTAACCTGTTTGCGCTGGTGTATGCACGTTTTTACCTGAATAAGCAGATTCTAGTCCGTGTAAGCATGTGTGCGCACGTGGTAGCCACTGTGAGCATGTTTTCGCCGGTATGCGTGCTGCTCCCCACTGAGGAAACAGAGAGGAAAAAGGAAGCAGAAGAAATAGTAGGAAGCTAGCAGGGAATACTGGTAGAGCTAGCAGATGAAAACAATTAGAAGCAGGCAATTACACAGGCAGAATACTAGCCCAGCCCAGCACTTAAAACACTGCAAACAGCATTGCAGTATGTTTCTCTCAAGAGACACTGCAAGACAGGAGTAAGCTAGTAGAAGTGAAAACTGAAAAAGCTGCACTCAGAACAGACATGCTAGGGGCTGCCATAGCTGTTATAAGGAGACATAGGAGACTTGCTGAGGGTGGTGACAATGCAAATGCTGCCAGACAACCCACAGTGAGGAGACGGAGAAGAGTGTACAGGCCCAGGGTCACCTACCAGGGGTTACATGAGCTGGAGATAGTGGAGCACTATAGAGTGGACAGAGACCTCCTGCTGCAAATTGTTGAGCTGTGCAGGACACGCCTCACACACAGAACCAACAGAGGGGAACCCATCCCAGTGGAAACCAAGGTATGTGTTGGCCTAAGAATACTAGCAAGAGGTACCTTCCAGAGACCAACTGGTGATATGATGGGGATATCACAGGCATCAGCCTCCAGGGTACTGCACCAGTTCCTGGATGCCATGTCAGCACATGTCAGTGAGCATGTATATTTCCCCAATTCCCGTGAGGTATTGGCCAGCAATATGCATCTCTTCCAGCAAATAGCGGAATACCCTGAGGTAGTAGGAGCATTAGACTGCATGCACATATGCATCAAAGCACCAGCCGGTGAGCAGGGTAGGGCCTACATTAACCACAAGGGCTTCCCCTCCATCAACTGCCAGGTCGTGTGTGATGTCCAGGGCATAATAATGAATGTGTGTGCTGGCTGCCCTGGGAGCTACCATGATTCCCATATCTGGCATTTGACACAGCTGTACCAGACATTTGCCAATGGGGACATCCCACATGGTCACCTGGTGGGGGATGCTGGATATGCACTGGAGCCGTGGCTGATGACACCCATCAGAAACGCACACACACTTGAACAAGAACGCCATAATGAGGCACATGCACAAACACGTAATGTAATAGAGCGTGTGTTTGGGCTGCTCAAGTCATGGTTCTGGTGCCTGGACACATCTGGTGGAGCCTTGCAGTACTCACCAACTACATGTACCCAAATTGTCATGGTATGGGCTATGCTACATAATATGATTCTGCAAAAACAGCTGCAGCAGGACCAGCATAGGGCCGGGACAAACAGCCCCCCACCATTGCCAAGGCCATCACAGGCAGAGCGTGACTTGGAGGAGGAACAACCTGAGCTTGCCCCAGTAGGCAGAAGGAGGTGTGCCCAGTATGCCCTGGCCTTGGCAAAGAGGCAACGCATAGCACATACACTGGCTCAGTAGGTACCCTGGGAATGATACCCCTCTCTGACTCACTCATATAGTAACAGGGATGCCTAACATGACACAACCTGCTCTCAAACATGTACAGGGAGTGTAGTATGTGCATCCGACAGAGGCAGCCCTGCAGCACCACCTGAGACATGATTGCCATGTGTTAAGCAATGTAACACCATCTAGTATATGCAAACATGAATACCCTGCCTAACATCTCACCCTCACCAAGCATGATGCCACACTATGAAGACAACAAGATCAAGTACAATAATTGGCTGAAGTCTTGCTGTTAGCAAGGGGGAACAAATGGCTGACAGCCTGGGATGACATGCTGAGCAAGACATGATGCCCCACCTGCTAGGGATGGCACGCACCCAGCACACCTGGCTGTGTGGATACTGGCAAAGGCTGTTGTCACCCCACTGTGCCTTGAATAGGTAAGGCTGGAAACACAAACCCACCACCATAGGTAGCACAAGGGATAACAACCTGGACGTAATGCTACCCAATGCCAGAAGTCTAACCTGCAAGGTGCATGCAGACCAAACCCACCACAGCATGGAGAATGGTAATATCTGTTCTGTAACAGAAACCTGGGTCAAGGCCCAGAAGAGCACCCTAATACTACCAGGTTATGCCTCATACCATGCTCTACAGCTCCAAAACATGGAACACACTACAATAGGAGTGTGGCTATCAGTAATTGCCAATGATAACTACACCCCCAGGTTGGTACCACAGCAAGAAGCAGCATGGACTATCCATGGGCAAGTAACAGTGGCTCTGTTTGCAGCCTAAAACAGACCACACTCACAAACCCAGGAACCCCAGCCAGCCTTCCTGAAGACACTGCAGAGTATGAATGTCACAACAAATACCAAACAAGGCACACACAAAGTATGACATAGGTGGCAATCCATTATGTATGGAAGAAGTAATCAGGGACCTAGGGACACAAGTGGACGGTAGCCCATCATGTGACACTCACACTGCCAAGGTGGCCAGGAAGACATGCTATATCGCCCACCTTAATATGAAAGGATGCACATGTAGATCAAGAGAGGTCACTGTGCCCCCATACTCTTCCCTTATCAGGCCCATATGTGACAACAATGCCCCAGTTTGGGATGTACCTTACCTTACACCTGCAGCAGTTAGAAAGACCCCGAATGTACCTCACCAACAGGATAAAGGATCCAAACATTTGACATCTGCAGCCTGGCTGAAGAAACCACAGCCTAATTCACAAGCATACTGCCCAGTCAGAGGCGATGTATGCCTGATGTACAAGGCCATGTCCAATCCAGAATGAATGGACATGCTCCGCTGCAGAAACCCCAAATCCAGCAGAGACATCACAGTGAGATATCTGAACCTCCACACATAGATAAATAGGATGTGCTGGAGGGACAGATCCATAACCTAGAGGCTCCTTACACTCTGGAACAGAATCCCAGTCCATGATAGGCTGAGCTCCACACTCATACTCAACAAGAGAAATCTGGTGAAGTGCATGGAAGATAGTAGGTGTACACTGGGGGCCATCCCTGTGTCACATCTAGTAAAGTAAGCCCTACATGGGCATAATATACACATTGCAAGGGGTGTCAAAACTCACACACAGTCTGTCCATGCTCCAACAAGGCCAGGGCAGATAGCTTAGTATGAACCTATGAACCTATGATGATACAAATTGTGCAGGACACAAAGGATTATCACACAGCTGTCCTACCTGATGGTAGGAATCATGGTGATAATCCACAGATATGCTCTGCAGTACTGTAATATCACAAACAATACACCAAACCCACATACATTGCCAACATCCTACCTAACAGATTATTTGCAAACTCCCCACCAGCACCTAACTGCCAAATATCTATCCCGGCAGAGTGCTGGCCCCCTGACATTGCAGATGCTGAGGTAACAGCCAGCATCTACAAAGCACACCACACAGCATCAATGGTACCAGATATATGTCCTGGGTTGTGTTCAACAAGTACTGTAAGAAGAATGGAACACCAAATAGCACTACTGTGCACTATCAGTCTTACCACAGAATATGTACCCAAAGAGCAGTGTACAGCAACAGTGGTCCCTCACCACAAAGGTGGTGCCTGAATGGATACTGCAAACTATCACCCCTCAACCCTGGCTATCTAGGTTGGCAAAGTAATGGAGAGGATGATCATGGATCCCAGGAATAACGAGATTGGGTACCTACAGACATTGGACCCTACCCAGTGTGGCTGTCATAGGGCAGATCCTGCCCCTTACACATGTCTGACTCATGTGAAACATGCACCAAGGCCATTGATGTGGGGAATGTGGATCACACAGCCAATCTGGACCTTGCTAAACCCTTCCATACAATACCCTAGTAGTTGGTCAGTACAGATAAGCTCACCAGCCTAACTTTAAACCCCTATCAAACCAGCTCAAGGACAGAACTGACCTGGTCAGACATGCTGCAGCCATGTCAGACTGCAAACCAGGTACAACTGGCATCCCACAAGGCATGGTCCTGGGACCTCTCTTGTATGCTATATATGTCACATAGGTACAGGCCAACATGGAAGGACTCTGTCTGAACAGGTTCACAGAGGACTACAAACTGCCCACCATATCGGACCCTCCAGCTGACACAAGCAACCTACAAAAGGCACACATAGAAACAGACAAGTGGTTCCACAGCCATGTCAACAAGCTAAATGCAGAATAGTGTACAGTCATCCCCTGTGGAAACACAGTACATGGCCAGAAATTACCACATAGGTGTTAACCCAGTAAGTACATCAGGAGCAATAAGAGACCTGGGGACACAAGGTGATAGATATCCTGCATGTGACAACCATGTGTCTGTAGTGGTTACAGAAACATGCCATATACCCACCTAATCATGAAGGTAAGCACAGCTAGGTCAGGGTAGGTCAATGTGCCTCTCCAGTCATCCATCAGCAGCCTCACAATTGTGTACAATGGCCCTTCAGGGATGTACCTTAGCAGACACCTGCATCAACTGGAAAGACCCCACAAATACCCCACCAGGAGGATCACAGAGCTGTAACAGATGCCATGTGTCACCTGATTAAACAAACTGCAGCTCCACACAGTGCCATACCACCTGGCTGGAGGTGAACTGTGCCTGATGTATAAAGCCATGAACAAGCTGGTATCAATGGACATTTGGCACCATGTAAAATCTGAATGCTGGTGACCTATGCAGCTGACAGACCTGAACCCCAGCACAGACATAAACTGGACATGCTGTACCGATTGGTCCATAACCCAGAAGCTCACTCCACTCACGACTAAACTCCCAGTACAGGTTATCCAGGGAGTCCCTCATTGACTGTCTTCCAGAGGAATCATGATGACTGGATGGGAGATGGTATGTGTACCCTGGATATCACCTGTATGTCACGGGTAGACAGAGGCACAGCACACTAACCTTGACATATGTCATGGCAAACACCTGTAAATGTGTGTTGAAGGACAAACACTCTCTGACTAGCATTACAAATGGACTAGGGCACATGGCCATTGTTTGTCACTGTCTACACAAGTTGTGGAATACATTAACAATGTCGGACAATCATGTACTATGCTGTCCATATCTGAACAAAATGCAACATGGTCATATCTGCACAACTGGCCCTCAACCAGTCTGGTGTGCTCACTATAAATATTACAAGCAGTGATAGGACTGAAACCGATGATACTGTCCACCACAGTGAAAGTACTGCACCAGTACACTATACGACAATACACTGTTTGGTCAGTAGGAAAGGATGTTGACAACTGTATGCAAACTATCCCATGGCGACCCTACAGGCACAGCATAATGCCTGTTAGGTTCAGACACAAAGCAGTTGGGCATTAAGAACACAACCTGATGTACAACACTCAACTGTACATGTGAAATATAGATGACGTCCACACACAAACACAAATATGGTGGACCACAGATCCCAACATGAGGAAAGTTCACACTGGGCATGCTCGCACACTTAGATAAATGAGACGTGTCAGTCAAGAAGCCATAGAAACTGTGAACTGGGCATGCTCACACACTTAGGCCATGTCACAGTTCAGCAGTTGCACACACATATCTGGCATTTACATGTGTTAACACAGGAACCTCACACAATACAGAAATCTGCCCAGTGCACACAGTGAAATTACAACAGAGACATAAGTAAAGTACTGGATCCCACTCATATGCAAACATTTTCCACAGTACACAAGTTGTTCATAGAGATAGGGAAAGCTATGGCAATAAAGACCCACAAATAGTATATGAGCAACAGATACTTGCATCTGACAGGTAAACATATGGCCGTAGAGTGCAATACTAGGCTGTTGTCCCTAGGGAATACAGAAGGCTATCCACAGTGTATTTGGCGTCTGCCTCCGCAGTACAGTAGGACACTGTGCCTGTGCAAAGTTAATGCATAGAT
Organism: Protopterus annectens; assembly: GCF_019279795.1. Lineage (NCBI taxonomy): Eukaryota > Metazoa > Chordata > Ceratodontiformes > Protopteridae > Protopterus > Protopterus annectens. Next base: position 1,153,408,913 of record NC_056735.1, read on the forward strand.
ATGCTCTCCCCTGTACTGATGGATAGTAACAGATGTACATACCTCTTCATACATAATGATGTCAGCACACTATACATATGTCAGGAGCACAAGTTCTACCCAGTAATTTGAATAGCGCGCTCTGCTACTGTGTCTCTTACAAGTGTCATAACATAGGTAGGGGTTTGAATCCTGCAAGTGCTCAGTGTGTGTGTGAATGTGTGTGGGGGAGTAGTGTGTGTGCAATTCCACGTGTAAGAGAAATGTTCCTTTTGGCAACTAGTACAACACAACACATGCTGCATATTCCACTGTCTAAACACTGATGATGTCAGCACCCTATAAGTACAGCAAGAGAAAGCAATCCTCCCAGTAATGCAAATAGTGCGCTCTGCTACTGCGGCTTTCACAAGTGTCATAACATAGTTAGGTAGGGGTTGGAATCCTGCAAGTACTCAGTGAATGTGTGTAGGGGAGTAGTGTGTGTGTGCAATTCCACGTGTAAGAGAAATGTTCCTTTTGGCAACTAGTACAACACAACACATGCTGCATATTCCATTGTCTAAACACTGATGATGTCAGCACCCTATAAGTACAGCAGGAGAAAGCAATCTTCCCAATAATGCAAATAGCATGCTCTGCTACTGCATCTCTCGCAAGCGTCATAACATAGTTAGGTAGGGGTTTGAATCCTGCAAGTGCTCAGTGTGTGTGTGGGGGAGTAGCGTGTGTGCAATTCCACGTGTAAGAGAAATGTTCCTTTTGGCAACTAGTACAACACAACACATGCTGCATATTCCACTGTCTAAACACTGATGATGTCAGCACCCTATAAGTACAGCAGGAGGAAGCAAGCTTCCCAGTAATGCAAATAGCACACTCTGGAACTGCATTGCTCACAAGTGTCATAACATAGTTAGGTAGGGGTTTGTATCCTACAAACGCCATGTGTGTTTTTGTCACACAGTTTGCCCATGTGTGTGGGGTGTTGTTCCCAATATTGCACGACATACATTATATCAGTAATATCAATGCACACATGATGTATGTGTGTGCCACCTACACATATGTACCTGTGAATTTCAATAGTTCCCATGTCCGAAGCCTGCCTCATGTGAATACATGGAATATGCATTAGACAACTGTATGACTGTAGTGTTCTGCGCAGGGGCTGCATGTGGTATGTGAATATACAGTGTGAGTTGTAGATGGTGTCATCCCACCAGCGAGGGATACACGACTGGTCTGGAGCATATAGTCCACATGTTGGTGATGAACAGTTGCAGCATGTTGTCACCCCTTGTGGGAGTGGTAACAAGTTGTTCCATAGCAATGCAGGGAATGAATGCTAAGAACCCTTCAGATAGGGTCTTGGAGCTAGAGTAATGCTCACACTCTATGTATGGGTAGTTGCAGTCCACCCATATAATGGTGTTTGCAGAGACCGTCATATTCCCAGTGTTGTCAGGAAGGCCAAGTGGGTTTCCTGGGTATGGGAGGGTGGTGTGTGCCAGGCTATGAACCTGAAGGCAGTCTAACCCACTGTTAGTTGCACATGGATAGGCTCTAATGCTTTGTGCTGTGCCACCAACCTGGGGGTGTGTGTATCTGAGGTGCCTTTGGATACATCCCCCCTGTTCTGGTTTGGTGCATGTGTAGGGGACGACAAGCATGGTATGAGGTATGACCTAGCAGTGATGGTGTGCACCTGGGAGCCTTGTACAGGAGTCTGTTACTGCACGGATATTGCTGTACCCCATGCTAAGGACAGTTTCCACTGCATGCATCTTGAGGTTTACACTGCTGCTGTTGAGTAGCATTACTATTAGTGTCCTATCCCGTGTGATACCTGTGTAGGTGGCTATGTAATGTCAACCTTGCATACAAAGGCACTATGTGTGTAGCAACAGCCTCTGCCAATATACAACGGCCCATGGGTGACAGGTGCAAGCTGTCCCTAGCAAAGCAATGTGGCTTGTCCAGCATGTAATCCCACGCTGACAGGCATTGGATCCCCTTTGAATGTCACCGAAACATATGGTAATTGTAGAAACTGATCATCCTGTCTACATAATGTGGCAGCATTCTTGGTGAGGGTAAGATGCTACTCAAGGTCAGGGTCATACCAGCCTGTGCCACAAGCTCAGAGAGCCCCTCTATGTCCCCTAAAATGTAGTCCAGGGAGATGCGTCACAGGTCATACACACTGGCACAGACAATGACTGAGTCATATTTCTACATGCCTTGGAGTGACCTGTATGCTTGTGTTATGTGGTGGATCATAGTGCCCGACGGGCATCTCAGCATGACCTTCACCTTGTTCAGCCTGGTGAGCAGGACCTCAGTGTACCTGATGATAGAGGTACCTCATACAACTGTAGCAGGTGTGTTGTCAAGCCGTATGGCCTGTGACTGTTTGACACACAGGCTTTGTGAGCTATGTGTTGCACGTGGTCTGCTCTGGCTTAATGTTTGCTTGTATGTCTGCTTTGCAGGTGTCAGCTGCTCAGGCAGGATGCTATTTTGAGAGTCCAAGAATGTACCTGTGTGTTTCTGTGTTTGGATTGCGGTCGTGGCAGGTCTATGTGAGACTGGTACTGTATTCACTGTAGTATCCCACTCCACCTGACAGGGTATGCCAGTACTGAGTTGAGAGAGCTTAGCCCCCAGTTTGGCTATGTGGTTGCATCTCTCACATGTGTTGTAAGTGTATGGGAAGGGGAGAGGGTTGTCTGTGTACATGAGGCAGCTGTAACATTAACACATGACTCACAGATTCACCAACTGGACCAGAGAGTAGATTGACAGGTGACCTTTGCACATGCTACCATAGCATTGTGAATCCCATACTAAGTAACGACACATAGGGCCAATGGGGAACAAGGTACTCAAGGTGAGTATTTGAGGGTGTAGTGCTCCTGATTTGTTAGTTCTGGCAAATATGAATGCTGTCTTGAGCAAATGCGAGGTAAGTCATATGCAATGTGTTACAGGCAACCTACATGCAAACAGGACGAACAGTGACATTCTGTCACGTGAGACATGGACATCAGTACAGTAAGCAATACAGATGTCACTAGGGATCCACAGAGGCACTGTAAATCTGCACTGCAGGTGGAATCAGTGTTTCAGGAACATAACAAGCAAACATGCATGCAAACAAAGCTACAGTCAGCAGGCCTGTATGCAGACTATGCTACAACAAACAAGGTGTACGACTTCCAGTAGGTAACAGTGCATATATGCAGGCACTATAAGCCTGTACCCAGACATTCACAGGTCAGATGGGCTGGGTCCAGCCCCACCCCCCACAAGTGTACAGACCATGTACCTTCGTAATGTTGAATAACTGGCCTGATACCCAAGTGCTCATACCTGTAATAATGCACATTTCAAATAACAAACACTGAGCCCTCACTAAGCAGTTCCAGACTTAGTATGATGTATGCTACCTGTCCTGGCACCACAGTATCCTTGACATGTATGGAGACTCTCCCTCCTGTCATAGTTAGTTCCTTGTTTTGGTGCTGTCATGCATGGTATGAGGTGTGACCTTGTAGTGCTAGTGTGCTCTTGTGAGTCTTGAACCTGTTGTGTATTACTGCACAGATATCAACATCCTCAAACATCCTCATTGCAGAGTCGAGTGTGGACAGCATGCAACTCGCAGTTGACATGACCATCATTGAGTATCAATATGTACATTTTCATATCCCCTGTGCTACCTATGTAGGTGGCCATCTCTTGACAGCCTCACCACCAGTATGCAAAGATGTGCAGACAGCACACTATGGTAATTACTATGGGTGTACAAAACAATACAATGATATTCATACTGTAACTGCATCAGGCATGCTGGGATATACCCATAATGATATCATTACACTGTACTGTTGTCAACATTATACTATTACAACACTTCTATGTAGTCACCCTGCGCATCAGCACCATGTTAACCTGTTACTGCGCCGATGTTACAGATTGCAGGAGGTGGCACAGTTTCATCATATGCACAGGGTGTACTTGGTATGCCTGAGTCTGCCACTGATACTACCAATTGACATGTCTGTGTGTGTGTTGGTGAGGGACAGCAGTACAAGATGGGGCAATGTTGATGCAGTGTGTGCGTGTATGCGGTAGCCCTAGGTGTTATCAATTTGAATGTGTGTATGCATGCACACAGTCCCACCTCATGGCTGCCATATACAGGTGTTTGTGGACAGCCACAGACTGTACCTGCCAGGTCATACAGATCACTGTCTGTGGCCATGGACATGGTACCTGTGCCTGGCAGGGGTGCTACAGACCGTATCAGGTACTAAGCCAGACTGGGTACTGTCATCAGAAGCAGGTGGTTGGTGACTGGAGACAGGTCCCTGTTGGGACTGTCCAGAGCCACATGCATGTGGTCTCCTGGGGCGGTCTGATGACAGCACAGACCCAGCATTGCTGGGGCTGCTGCTGGCACTATGTGAGCGGCCGCGGGCCTGTTGTCGTCCGCGATGGCTGCCAGCTGCTGCTGTTGCTGGCATATGGCCAAGTCGATGCCTCAACCGTTCACCATTGCCCTGGCTCATGGACATGTAGTTGTGGAACAGATCTAATGTGTCCCCCCAACGTCTGTCAATGACCTCGGTGAAGTTAAGGATGACAGCCGCAACATCACGCATACTATCACTCATAGCTGTGCGACATGCTCTCAGCTCCCTCAGACCTTGTCTGGTGTACCGTTCCATACGTGACTGTGCCTGCATTACAGCCCGAAACATAGCTGAGGTTGAAAGACCTCTGTGGGAATGTCTGACAGGGGTGGTACACACACGGATGCTCCCACGAGAACCCCTGGATGTCTGCCTGTGTGGTACCATGTCAGGACCCTGGCCATGGCTGCTGTGTGGGGATGCATGTGCCACCGATACCACATTACCCTGGTCAATGCCCACTGTATCCTGTCCATCACCTAGGCACACTGGTGACAAAGGATGTATTGGCAGGATGACTGTGTGCATTGATGGGGACGACAGCTGTGTACTGTCAATTGGCTGAACAATGACGGACCCTAGCACACCTCCCTGTGCCATTACACAGGTATCATCGTTATCACTATCCACAGCAGCTGATTCAGGTTCCCTGCTGCACAACACCAGAGCAGCACCAGAACCTGTGGGAGTAAGACAGGAAACACAGTTTACAATGTGTACACAATGTCACCACTGATACACACATGCACACATGCACACATGGGCACATGCACACATGGGCACATGGGCACATGCACACATGCACACATGGGCACATGCACACATGCACACATCCACACATGGGCACATGCACACATGCACACATGGGCACATGCACACATGCACACATGCACACATGCACACTCCTCAGTATATGAGATATCAACACACAGACACAAACACACCTGCAATCAAACACATAGCACTACTGCTTCAGCCTATTATTACTATTAGTATCAAGAGTATTGAAGGTAATGTTATTACACACTCACCAGCATGGATAGGCTGCCTTGCTGTTACACCAGAGGGACCTGCAGAAATGAGACATTTATTGTTAGTGGGCACAACTGTGCCATTGATACTGTGAATATGATACAGTTCAGTAGTGCAACAGTTAGCTTTCACAGGTATACTGCTGATATTGAGAATATCACTCTTGCACAATAATTACCAAGATTACAGCTACAAACCAAGGACACACCTCACACATGCATAACCTAACAGTGTACAGAACGGTCAACTATACACATGGCATGTTACCTGCATGCTCCGTGTCCTGCTGCTGGGTGGCTCCAGCCTCCATCATTACACATGTATGCTGCTGCTGTTGCTGTTGGGCTGGAGCCACAACACTTAAGAGTAGTCCCTCCAGTCTGGTGAGGGGGGGAATGTCTAGCCACCCCACCACCTGTGGCAAGCTGCTGCCTGTGGATATCCGATGCACGCTGATGGACATTTCTAATTAAATCATTGCAGTGATGGCGTACCTGCTCATATGTCCGGTTATGTGTGCCTATGTCATTTACCCAACGGACCAAGTCTTGCCACAGTGCAGCTCTCTCCTGCTGGTTCTGGCTGGTGTGGGAAAAGAGTATTGCAAAATCCTGCACCAGGCTCTGGTGCATCTCTTCCTCCTCCGCAGTGGAGTACACAGGGTTTCACTGGTGAACCATAGCCCTGAAAAGGAGAAGGAAAATATGTCAGCAATATCTGTCAGCAAACTATGGCACACATAATACACATAATACTTGACTGTAGTGATATAACTTAACCACCATATATAGCATCTGTCTGTCTATTGGGGGATAGACATGTAAATGACCAGATATCAGTGCTCATCCGACAACTGTGCAACAGTACCTGGCACACTCCATACGACAGACTAGTATACTGCAGCAGTCAGCACACTGGTTCAGGTCCAATGCACAACCTCACACTGGGGGTTTGTATCAAGGTACTGTATGGGGAACATTATCAACCCATGCACTGCATGCAATGCACGTTACATATTTCACTGGTAATGCACACTACTCTAACCCTACCTACACCACAGTGACATACAGGGTAACACAGCACAACATATGGCAATGTAGTATGTGTTGATCGCAATACCTCACACATCTGTCTCTGGCCTCACACCAAGGACACACACTACCATGACAGACAGACAGTCATGGTGAGCAATCACACCAGTACATAACATGCACCCAGTCACTGGCACACTCATTCCACCTCACATATTTGGTTTGCAATGTGTTCATGGGTGTGCATTGTGTCTTAGGTAGGTAGTATGCTTTTGGCCTTGGGCCTACAGCAGCATACTGTTATGCTACCCTGCCCCTTGTGACACATGTTATGATCATACCTGCTCCTTACAAACAGTTACACAGGGTGACTCATATGGCATATTATCTATCTGCATAACATTCAGCAGGGGTATGTCTGACATCTACTCATGGGGAGTCTTGCTTCTTAATTCTGTGTGGTTTACTCCAGGGTATGTCGTATCTGTGGGTAGGGACCTGTACCTCCACCATGTGCTCTATACTGCAGTGACAAGGACGACAGACATAGGTAATTTGTGTTGTGGATGTTGGAGGTGTTACCATGGTTGTTGGATAACTGTCATGGGTGTGACCGAACTATGTATATCCAGCAGTGGTAACCTCTATGTAGGTAGTCTGTGTGCACTCTGTGGTCTTGTCAGTCACTCTGCATAGGTAATGTGTTTGAGTGCATTGACACAGTTACTTGCGTATGTCTGTGTCCTTCTCCATATCTGTAGCTGTCATGGGAGGTACATACCGTGTAGGACATTGTGGGGTGTAGGGGGTACAGTGACCTACATGTCCATAGCTGACACACCATGTCCGCTGACACATTCCATGTACAGGTATTACAGGACTAGTGTGCCACTGTGTATATCAATGGGGAGCCTATTGTACACTTGTTGCCCCTGTTCCCCCCTGACACATGCAGTGGTGGGCAGGCATGCACATATGTGGTGGTTACTGGTGTCAGTGTTTGGGAATGGGGTATGGTACTCCAGTATCCACACTGGTGTTCACTCCATGCCTTTGTCACCAGGCACCTGTTGCAATACATCTGCACACATGTGCCTCACTCAGTATATATATATATATATATATATATATATATATATATATATATATATCTATATCTGTATATATATATATATATATATATATATATATATATATATATATATATATATATATGTTTGTATATATATATATATATATAATATGTATATATAGATGTAGATATATACATATAGATGTGGGGAGAGAGGTGGTGAGAGAGAGAGAGAGACAGAGGGAGAGTGAGAGTGAGAGTGGGTGGGACAGAGAGAGAGAGATAGTCATATACAGACATATCTGTTGTCAGTCAGATCTGTCTGTATATGTATATGTATCTACATATATCTATATATGTATGTGTGTATTACATATATCTGTACGTACATATTCTATCAATCTCGATGTCTGTGTAGTAAGTGAAACCTGGTTCAAGGCTCCTGAGAGCACACCAGCGGTACCAGGCTATACCTCATATCATGCTTTTTGGCCCCAAAACTCGGGCCAAAACAAAAAGGGAGGGGGAGTGTCCATATTCATCAAGGACACCCACACCTCCAGGTTAGTGGCAACACATGAAGCATCAGAGACCATCCAGATGCAAATAACCATAGGCAAACCTGCTATACAACTGGTAGCATGTTACAGACCACCCTCCCAATCTCAGGAACCACAGTCAGCCTTCCTGAAGACATTGGAGGATATGAATGTCCCACCACACACCATCATATTGGGAGACTTCAACTACCCTAACATACACTGGGTGCATTATTCTAGCCCAAACACCCTAGCCCAAAGGTTCCCGGAATTCACTAAGTCAAATGCAATGGAACAGCTAGTCACCTTTCTCACAAGGGGAGATAATATACTAGACCTGATCATCACAAACATGGGGACAATGTGCTACACACTGGAAGTATACCCCTCACTAGTCACATCTGACCACAAACTAATCACCCTGGATATACATATCCCACCTCTCCCACAACACAAAAGCCTACAGTGAGAAACCTCTCAAATGCCGACTTTACACTTCTTAAAACTGAGTTGGTATCCTTTAAGCCCACTGGGCCAGTGGAAACCACATCCCACAATGCAGACTCCTTCACAAATGCTTTCTACGGACATCTCCAAGAATGCATTGATCATGCAATCCCAAATAAAACCAAGACCCTCTCCACCGAGGGCAGGCATCCTGTCTGGTGGACCCCAGCCATGAACAAATTGTATAACAAAAGAAGGTAGCTACTGCACGACAGAGCAGAATTCCATAAAGATAAGGCATCTCTGATCAGCACTAGTAGAAAGCTACGTTCTCTCATACAAACATGCAAAGCCAACATTGAGAGGAAAATCGCTATGGACACTACAGATAACCACAAGGCCTTCTTCTGCTATGTTAGATACCTGGGTGGAAACCCTCAGATATGTTCAGAGTTAGTTCACAGTGAGAAAAACTACACTGAATACACAGATATTGCCAACATTCTGGCAGACAGGTTCAGTGCAGATTTCTCCCCTCCCTCACCCCCAAATGAGGAATTACTTATCCCAGCTGACTATAACCTCCCTGTCATCTCAGATGTCCAGCTGAGAACCGCCCTCAGCAAAGCTATAAACACAGCATCAATGGGACCCGACAGTATCGCAGGTTGCGTGCTACGTGAACTCTAAGAGGAGCTAATCCCGCACATAAAATGTTATTTAACCGTAGCCTTACTACAGCATATGTACCTGGACACTGGCATACAGCAACAGTAGTCCCACTCCATAAAGGAGGCACCTCTACAGACCCTGGTAACTACCGCCCCATAAGCTTAAGCAGCCTGGTCTGCAACGCTATGGAAAGAATCATTATGGAACTCATACACAGAGACATCGGGGACTTACAGACACTTGATCCCACCCAGTTTGGCTTTGTAGAGGGCAGATCCTGCCTTTTGAACCTGGTTGACCTTTTCAAAACAGTCACTAGAGCCATTGACGAGGGCACAGCAGTCCATACAGCCTACCTGGACTTGGCTAAAGCTTTTGACACAATACACCACTCTGGCATCATAGACATGCTCAACAGCTTAAATGTAAATCCATATGTCACAAGATGGGTTGCAAACCGGCTAATGGATAAAAACCCTAAACTCAAACTCACTGGTGCCATGTCAGACTCAGAGCCAGTCACAAGTGGTGCCCCACAGGGCTCTGTCCTGGGACCCCTCATGTTCGGCATTTATTTCTCAGATGTAGAAGCAAACATGGGAGGGTAGTGGCTGACAATATTCAAAGATGACTGCATACTAGGCGCCATAGTCGATACACTAGCTGACACATACATCCTACAGAAAGGCCTCACTGAAACCAACAACTGGTGCCGGAGTCATGGCCTTAAACTGCATGCCAAATAATGTATAGTCATACCCTTTGGGAAAGACAAGGTACCCACATATTATCACATAGACAGTACCCCACTGAGTACAGACAAAGTAATCAGAGACCTGGGGACACAAATCGATACTGACCTCTCATTTGACACCCACGTTGCCAAAGTGGTTGGATAGACTTCCTACCTTGCCCACCTTATCATGAAGGAATTCACATCCAGATCAAAGGAGGTCATTGTACCCCTATACTCCTCCCTTATCAGGCCCATGACTGTGTACTATGCCCCATTTGGTATGTACCTCACCTGGCACTTGCAACAGCTAGGGGGACCCCATAAGTACTTCACCAGGAGGATCAAGGGTCTCCAACAAATGTCATATGCTGCCAGACTAAAGAAATTCCAGCTCTATTCCATAGCATACCGCCTACTTAGAGGTGATCTGTGCCTGACGTACAAGGCCATGTCCAATCAGGAATTGATCCACCTCGTAAAATCCAAATCCATCAGAACCACAAGAGCTACAGATATAAACCTCAGCACGAATATGAATAGGACATGCTGTAGGGACAGATCCATAACTCAGAGGCTTCCCATACTGTGGAACAGGATCCCAGTTCATGTTAGGCAGAGACCCGCACTGACTCTTTTCATGTGAATTCTTGACGAGTGGATGGGAGATCATAGGTTTACACAAGGGGTCATCTCTGTGTCACTACTAGACAGAGGCACAGTAAACTAATGCTATTATGTAAGGGGGTCTTCACTGTGTCACTACTATACAGAGGCGCAATTTTCTAAATCTATTCTGTCCACTGTCTGCAGATAGCCTAGTACTAAACTATGACACTGTGAAATTATATATGTCTATGTATTTCTACATCCCTCTCTATCTATGTATACACATATGCATAATATATATATATATATATATATATATATATATATATATATACATACATATCTCGATATACATACGTATACACGATATACATATATATATATATATATATATATATATATATATATATATATATATATACTCCTTTTTAGTTCCACATATGTATACACACAGTAACGTACTGATGAACATCCATTACTGTACAACCTACTTGTACATTGCACTACAACCTACATTGCTATGTGCACATAGCTACCTTCACATACATATGTATGTAGAGCCTTCAGTGACAGTTGCAGTATGTCCCCGGCCCTATGTACATCTTCATATACATAGATACAGACCAATAACACATCTGGAGGGTTCACAGTATGTAGACTATTACACTAGTACTTTACATTACCTGTGTTTGTTGCAGCTGTTTGCGTAGGCTTGTAGTTACTTGGCCTGCTGTCAACCTCTTTGTTTTGTTGTTACTGTTTTTTTTAATATTTTTATTTCTTTCTTTTGCTTTCTCTTTCTCTTTCTATTTCTCTCTCTCTCTCTCTCTCTCTCTCTCTCTCTGTCTGTCTCTACCTCCAGAGGGTGCAATGAAAGTATTGCATGTGTGAACTGGGAGTACAGGATGCTTTTGTAGGTATCTGCACATGTCCATGTGATGGCCTCTGCACCAATTGTTAGCCAGCATTTACTAATTGCATGCAGCCTGTTGTGTAGTGATTGCAGTTCCCACTGTGATTTCAGGACAGTGCTATAAAAAGGTCTATTAGGTAGGCGTAGCCCTTTCAGATTATCAGGGTGGGGACCATGCTGGTTTGCTGTGGACACTGTTCTGTGAGTGTAAGGGTTGGTATGTCTCTCATATTTCAGGCTGTGTTGTAGACACTGCAATGCATGTTGTTCTGTAAGCTGAGTATTCCTTCCTCCAGTGTCCTGTTCTCCATGTGTATGTAAACTGACACCTACGACTAGTAATACTGTGTATATGGGTGTGTGTGCTTTCCTGTGGGGATTGTGGTGTAACTGGTATATAGCAGTGGCTCTTGCAATCTGTTGCTATGGCTTCAATATTTGGCCTTTACATTCACTCCTTGTATGCCTGCTAGGTGTCTTTCCTGTAATGTGTTGCTATGGCTTTCCTATTTTCCATTTACATTCACAGCTAGTAATGCTTGCTATATCTGTTTGGGCAGCAATTCCCTATGTGTTTGTTGTGGTAGGGTGTTACTGCATGCAGTGTGGTCTGGCCATGGTGTGGGCCTTGACACTTACAAGGGTATTTGATCTTGCTGCTGAGCAGGCCTCAGATACTCGCAGGTGCATCTTTTATCAGCCTCATGGAATGGTACATATCAGTGGGATACTCCAATGAAATATTCTGATAGTCTGCAGTTGTGTCTGTGGGTTATTTCGAGCATATGTATTACTACACCATTTGTGATGTGCAAGAGGTGCATACTTTCAATAATTCATAGTTACCATTGCATGTGTAGTTACACCTTCCGGCCTACTGTTAGTACATTTCACAGGGTGTCAGTGGGGCACAGTTGACATTTGTTTTCACATCAGGGACATCCCTGTAACTCAGTCACAGTTGCTATGTCTGGGCTCTTAACTATTCAACTATGGCAGTGTTTATCCTGCTCTGAGTATGTGTGTGGCTTGCCAGATGCTACTGTGACATTATTACCTACTAGCTATCATCACACAGTAGTATTTTACAAATCCACTAGATTTGACAGTAAATATACATGACATGCTTTGTGTACTAGACTTGCTATATTCCCTTTACATTAATTCGTACTATTTTATGATATATTTCTTTCAACACAATGTTCTTGTATAGCAGTCATGGTTTGGTGGTAAGTCATGCAGACTAGTGTTTCCAAGGTCCTGAGTTCGAGACTGACGGAGGTATTTTATTTTGCTGCTGAGAAAACTACAGGCCTTGTCATTCAGAGTGACTAAGGCACTTTTAAGCAGTTGTAAGGGGGTTATCACTGGTTTGCACGGAGGTGACGCATGTGCACTGCCACTTAGCTTCGCGCACACACGCTTAGCTAAGTGCACAGAAGCGCACTCCTGCTTACTACTGCTTAAAAGTGCTTACTCTCGCGCACACCTGCGCTTTTTTCGTTTAAAGAAAAGAAAATGGGGAGATAGGAAAGTGGTGAAAAAGGGGGCACAAAGAGGGTAGGACAGTAGGAAAACAAGCTCGGGTTTTGCAGGAGGGATGCAGGAAAGGCCCATAGCTGCCCATTTCTTCATCAGCAACAGCTGTGCATATGTTTGTAATTTGGTGTGAAATTTGAAACCTTCCACCCCTGACAGAGGTGTGAGGACAACAATATTTGTTGTACAGCCAATTGTAATTGCCAGTTTACATGTCCAGCAGACATGTGTGCAAAATGGGCAGCTATGTATGGGGCGTAATTTTTTTGTGGGTAAAGAGTGCCCTTTTTTTTTTTCAGGTGAGAGTGGTATGTCAGGTACAGGAAGTCAGTATAGCTGGGGAGGTAGGGAGGGGAGGTTAACAGACAAGACAAACAAGACGCATACAGGGGTGGTATATGACACATGTTGGGGGGTTACACAATTGACAGGGATGGATGTTTGGATATCTCGAGCCCATGAGCCCACAGATGGCAACAGTGGAACTGAGATCCCCACCCATGGGCAGTTGCCACTGTGCCTTCACTGCCCAGGACAGGGCTGTGCTGGGGGCTGTGTAGGATGGGCAGCAGGCATGCCCGTGAGTTGTGCTACCTGTGCATCAAGCTGGCGTAGGGGCCCAAGCACAGCGTGCCTGATCTCCCTACGCACCACAGTCCGGACACTATGGAGGGTGAGTGGATGTTCTCCTCCGGCCATGCTTGCAGAGGGGGGGATGAGCCCCATCCCCTGCAGCGCTTCCAGGGCCACCGGAAGAGGGTCCGGCCTGGGCACTACTGCCAGGTGCACTCGCCAGCTGAAGTGGGAGAGGTGGGTCTGCTGGAACCCGCCTTCCCTGTTGTCCTATGTTTTGCATTATTTAATGACAGTCTGGGTTAGTAACGTGCAATACCATTCACAATTAGTTGTAACAGCATGCATTAGTATTCCCATTAACCAAACACCCATAAATTCAAGCCATTGAACAGCAAGCATAACACATGCATAATTTGAACAACAATACACAATCCAACAACATGCAGGGGTGATTGATGGCAACAGGCCATCAGGTTTGGATGTATGAACAGGGCACATGCATCAACATACATGCAAATATGTATGAACCAAAAGAACAATTGTCCAGGGGAGTTAATTGTGATTACACATACCCATTTCATGTGGAATGGATTTTTTGTGGTTATAGGGTAGGGTGAAGAAATATTTCATTAACAACTTCAAATACCTATACATATGCTGTACATTTCTACTAGCTGCAGATATATACACACTACAGGTCTGACTACAGTTTCCTATGTGTAAACTTATGCATGTTGGTGATAGAAATGTCACTGCTACATCAATATGCATTTAATTTTTATTCATACACATTCATATCTGGCTCTGTTTAGCTACAGCATCCTGCTACATTTGCTTTATATGGCTCTAGACAAATGTGGATGTTTGGTATTTCATACAACCATACTATCTGCATATTGCAAACTGACAGCAACATATCCAAATTGTGGGACACACATTCCAGCTTCAATACTTTATTCCACACATTTCGCTGTTTGGTTGTGCCTGTCACATTCATTTCATTCTGTACTGACTGCAATATACTTTATTCAGGAGTTATTACAACTTTATTGGTGGATTCATACCTCTTTCTCACACTCTCACTTGTTTTATTTTTACAATTCAGGATGGTACTTAATTCTAGGCTTTATTGACATGTTTTACTTGGTTATAACAATCCTTTCCAACAGTCTCACTTGTGTCATGTTTCAGAATTTAAACGGGGATATATTTCACACATGTGTTTTACTCAGCTTGTGTAGCTGTAATTTTCAGCCTGCTGCAGGTTATGTACTATTATATTACAGGTGGAACATCTTTATTTCAGACTTGTTTCATTTTTATTTTTGGATTACAGGCTGCATCACACTTATGTAATCACACAGTATTAGCAGAATCTCTCTTACACTGTTTACTTGCTCTTTATATTAATAGGTGACTACACTGCATTCTTTTGCAAGCTGTCATACTTATATTTTTTAACAGTTACAGGGAGAGAATTACTAACCTGCCTGGTGGCGCAACCGCACAAGCCTATCAGCATAGGCTCGACGATTCGCGGAACGGACACCTGCAGCTGCAATATAAATGAATGCACATCTCCATAATATCAGCTAGGTTAACTTTCTACATAAATAATTACATGTAACTTACTCAGTAGTGGGGCGTTGGGCATTTTCCGGGCCTCCTGGATCCAACAGTTCAGTTGGTCCTGCTTCCGTTGCTTCAGGTCCGCATGGTGGTGACGGACCTGTTCACCAGTCCTTGGTATTCCTGTGGCACTGGTGAGATCATGTGCCAACCGGTCCCACACCTCAGCCTTGTATGCTCCCCACAGGACCTGGCCCTGCATGAGTTGGGCCTCATGATCGTGGATGAGGAGCCAAACCATATATCTGGACTCCTCAATGCCCCACCTCTGTGCTCAGAAGCAACTACCCTCTCCTACACCTGCCATCCTGACTGCAAATCGGTTCCACAATCAGTTATGCTGTGTATTTCTGCCTATGGGGCTTATATATGCCGTTTTTCCCGCACTTATCTGTGATTGGCCATTTTGGAAATGTTTCAGCTTCACAAAACTGCTTTGTCATGCTTCTCTTTCCATTCATTCCTATATATATGCTATTACTGCATTTCTAAGAGCAACTGTCATGGCTTAGTGGTTCAGTACTTTGACTATGGTGCATGGTATCCTGCGTTCGTGCCTGGCCATTGCTTTTTATATTTTATGACTGTCTACACAGGCTAGAAGGTGTGTCTGTGTAAAGGCAGTTTTGATACAGCTTGCTCAACGTTGCCCGTTGGTTAGCTTGTTGGTGCGGTGCGCAGCTCCACGCAAACGGGTCACACTGGTTTACGCATCGTTTGGCTGTCAGCATGCATATTACGCTCAGCTCAGCTATGGGCACACAGTTTCAGCGTGTTAGAACTCTGTTCAACCCCGGGCACTCATTTTACACCTGTTAAACCACTGCTCACCTACGGGCAGATATACTCAGCTTGTTACAGTATAGCTCAGCTATGGGCACTTCTGACATTTGTTTTTTTTTTTTTTCACATATTTCTTCATAATACATGGCCCATTTCATTACATTTTACATAAAAATAATTTTATACATGTACATATATGTCAGGGAATTGTTTCATGCTTATTTCACTAGGAATAAAAATTGATGTTGTGGGGGCTCAAACCATGACTGCCTCCTCTTCAGCCGACGTCTCTACTGCTACGCTATTGCTTCTTGGCATACTTTGCATATTTAGATCTTATATGTTTTTCCACTGACTGCTAACTGTGGCTTAGCGACGGGCACGCCCGCGCAAAACGAGCGCACTCATGGGCAAACATCTTTAAAACTTATAAAAATATATATAACATGTTCATTTTTACATTTTATGTTTATAGTCTGTGGGGGCATGTGTTGTGTTGTGTTTATTGACATTTACGCGGACTCTGTCGTGGGGGTTTACTTTCGGGACTGTTACTCTTCTGGTGGCGTGTCCGTTTGCAGGGCTCGCCCTACGGACATGCCCCCTACTTTCTTACACGGACCGTGTTAGCCTTGGGTGTGAGTCAGCATGCCCTCATGAATATGCATGGCATGCTGACATCACACCGTTTAACTGCAGCCCCCGTGTAAGCCTTGTAACTCTTACACTGAGGCTTCGTGAATCTGTCCAATGACTGGAATGAGGAATTCCTTCTATCGTTTTGAGACCAGAGTTAATTGTTGATTTTGCATATATAATGTCTTTTATTACTGTAGTTTCCTGGGAAGGTGCAAGACCAAAGAAATTTAAAACTCTGAGTTTCTGTTAGCCTGGGAACCAGAGAAGAATGATGTAATCTAAAATGAGTCAGAAGTGATGTATTATTTTTAAGACTTTCTCAGAGAGAGAGAGAATCACAGCATTTTGCATTTCTCTTCAGAAATGACCATTCACCAGTACTCAGCCTTTGCTCTATATGTTAGTTTATTTAGAACTGTGATTGCTCTTAGACTTAGATAGGAATTTAGTTAGATTTAGTCTAGATGTTTTCTATATTTATGTCAGACTATTCTACAGTATTATTTTAAGCATTTTCCTATGATTTCTCAACTCTTGACTGGCACTGTGTTGAATTGAGAAGATTTGTCTTGTGTTTTTATTATTTACTATTAAATATTTTTAAACCTTTCAACTGTGGCTGTTTTGTGCAGAGATAATTTAAGCTCTAGAGTACTTGCATGTATTTGGTGATACCGTACAAAGCCACTCCAATAAACCTTGCTGTTCGTCCACATACTATTTGGATAATAATATTGCAGAGTAGTAATTGGACAGCCTTTGGTAAGGTCCTTTTTAGTAGCTGATAAGAGTAGTTGGTGGCAGTTATTATTACCTAATAGTCTGGCAGGATGGGGCATATCTGGAGAACCTGTGCAGCCTTCCCCAGGAGTGTCTGTGTGTGTGCATATATATAAACAAATCTCAAAGTGTGTGTGTGTGTGTGTGTGTGTTAGCTACCTGGACAGGGACATGAAAGTCTGTTTGGACAGAGAGGGCACTGGAGGTCTTGGCTTGACTACTCGGCTGAGAACTGCACCCTATAGCTGTGCCAGTGGGGTCTTATTGCGGATCTGGAGAGAAAGGAAGAAACCAGCCCCAGACTGACTGTGATCCCTATGTACTCTTAAGGGAAATTATACTTTACTGTGTGTGTATTTATTATCCTTTCCATTGTGGACGCCCTTCACTGGTGTTAGTGGTGAGGATTGAGGCTCCTTGATTACTGGGCCAGTGCAAGGGCATCACATATCAATTGGTCGGCAGTGGTGTGATATCCACACCACATATTAATTGGTTGGCAATTGGCTTGTAGTGGTGTGGATAGTGAATTCCTGTAGCTTGTGTACAGTGACCTCTGAAGGTATTTTTGTACTCTAAATCAGCCACACAGTGAATATTCAGAGCTCAGATCACAATTGTTTTTTTTTCTTTTGTTAGATTAGTTATTCAAGGAGAACAGGCAAGCATGTCAGCAGAGGAGTATGGCAAGTTGACAAGGAGCCAGTTGGCTGAGATGTGCCAGGCTAAGGTACTGGTGCATGGAAACCTGACTAAAGCAGACATGATTGCAGCTTTGGTCACAGCTGCATCAGAAAATAGCAATCAGGAGGGCGATCAGACTGGCCGTGGAGATGTACAACACTCAGGGAATTGACAGCTCAACCTTTGTGCAGAGGACTTAAAAATCCATCTGGAGCTAAAGAGACTTGAGTTGGAGGCCAGGTGTTTGGAAACAGAAGCAGCGGAAAGACTGAGATGTCTACAGGCTGAGGAGAATGAGAAACTGCTATGCCTAAAAGCTGATGAGAAGGAAAGGCAGAGGCAGCACAAAAAGGAGATGATGACTCTTTGCCAGAGTCATGGAGGTAATGGGGAAGGAAGTAACCAGACCCCAGAAGCACAAGAGGTAAGTAAATTTCTTCCACAGTTTACAGAGGGGGATAATTTTGATAGTTTCATTCATATGTTTGAGAGGATATGTAAACAGCGTGATGTTGACAAAAAGCTCTGGGTATGGCTCCTGACCCCCTTACTCCATGGTAAAACTGTAACTGTGTTGTCTAAACTTTCTGATCACAATATTAGAATATTTTAAGCTAACACCTGAAACTTATAGGAAAAATTTTCATGAGCATTGATGCAAGGCAGATGAAAGTGTGTGCGAATATGTTGCTGAACTGAGCACTTATTTTCATAGGTGGGTGAATGGATGTCAGGTCACCACTTTTGAAGGGCTGGCAGACATTTTATTGAGGGAACAAGCCCTTAGCACTTTGCCTGAGGACACGAGGATCTGGTTAGCTGATAGACAATGTGCTACTTCAGATGAGTTGGGGAAGAAAGGAGACCTATACCTAGCAAGCAGGGCATCCCTGCACAGGAAAGGGGCACCAAGTGCTGCTCATGGGTCTAAAGGAATCCATGGTGGGCAGCCTAGATTGCCCCAACAGAATCTGCCAGTAGCAGGGGAAGCCACTAGCACAGGTACACATCCAGGACCTAGGATTAAATGTTTTGAATGCAACCAGTGGGGCCACGTGGCATATAGATGTCCACAGAGGCAAAGTGTTTAACAAAAGGTGAGAGAGCTAGTAAGTGGGAAAGACAAAATTCCAACAGTAAGTTGTCTTGAGACAACAAGGGTACCAAACTACCATCCTGCAGATGTCCTGATAGGGAAGGATTTTGATGAAGCATTTACATGTGCTTATGCAGTTACACGCAGTCAGGCTTCGAGACAAGCATGTGGGTCTGGTAGCCTGGAGAAGACTCAGTCAGACCACATACTTGCAGCCAGGACTGGTGAGATGGTTACTTCAGGGAGGTAGCTACTCTGTAGCAGTGAGACTGAAGGTGAGCCACAGCTGCTTGTGGGTACTGATGTTCCCTTGGACAAAGTGACTGCAAAGGTAGAGGTGAGTAGTAGTACCCAGGCTGACAGTGAGGCACCATAGTCAGAGGATGCCATACTTCCTGTGGAAGGCAATTTGGGAAGGGTTACAAAGACAGAGTTGAGACAAGCTCAGCTCTCAGACCCTACATTGCAAGGCCTGTAGCAGGTAGTTAGTGAGGCACCTGATTCTCAAGGGAAGGGTGAATCTGTATACTGGGACAAAGGGTTACAGTATAGGGAGTGGACCCCTGAGGGAGGGCTAGAACATGAGAGAATACAGCAGTTTGTAGTGCCTAGAGCCTAACATCTGACGCTTCTAGCCATAGCCCATGATATTCCCTTTGCAGGTCATATGGTCATAAAACATACAGAGATGTATTATGCAGAACTTCTATTGGCCTGGAATTTCCAGAGATGTAACAGGGTACTGCAGGACCTGTGAGCAGTGCCAAAAGGTAGGCAAGGGAGAAGACAAGGTGAAAGCTCCTTTGATGCCTTTGCCTGTGATTAAGGAGCCATTTCAGAGGGTAGATATGGATATTATGGGGCCTCTCAGTACCCCAAGTTCCACAGGGAAAAGGTATATCCTAGTGGTAATAGATTATGCTACAAGATACCCTGAGGCAGTGGCTTTGTCCTCCACTGAAGCAGAAAAGGTGGCAAATGCTTTGTTAGAGATTTTCAGCAGGGTAGGTTTCCCAAAAGAAATACTGACTGACAGAGGTGCCAATTTCCTGTCAGACCTGCTGGCTTGTCTGTGGAAGTACTATGGAGTGAAGTATCTGAACTGACTGACTGAAGATCACCCCCTACCATCCCCAGACTAATGGTCTTGTTGAGAGGTTAAACTCTACAATCAAGTCCAGGCTACAGGCATTTGCAAACGAGTTTAAGAGTGAGTGGGACAAATGTTTGCCCCATCTCTTGTTTGCTTACAGAGAGGCTCCCAAGAATCCACAGGCTTTTCACCCTTTGAGTTGCTGTATGGACATAGGGTGAGGGGACCTCTAGGTTTAATTTCAGATGAGTGGGAAGGTGAATGTAAATCTCACAAGGAGTCTATTGTGGCATATGTCCTAAACATCAAGATAAGGCTCAGGGAACTCATGGTTTGGCCCAGGAGAACCTGACAGAAGCCCAACAACAGAGAAAGGTCTGGTATGACAGGAATGCTCGAGCTAGAGAGTATGCTGTAGGGCAACAGGTGATGGTTCTTATTCCTGTCAGATACAACAAGCTACAAGCAGCCTGGGAGGGACCCTACAAGATGGTAAGAAAGGTAAGTGATGTTAACTACATGGTGGAACCACTAGGCAGGAGGCAGGGGCACAAATTGCACCATGTTAACATGATGAAACCTTACCATGATAGGGAGACCCTTGTGCTGAGTATTTGCAGTGGACTGCAGGAGGAGTCTGAAGGAGATCTTGTGACTGATCTCCTCAGTGAGGCTCGGACTGACACCTCAGTGAAAGAGGTAGCAATGTCCCAGCAGCTTTCTCCTACCCAGGTTTGAGAAATCAGAGCACTGTTACAGGTGTTTGGGGACATGTTCACTGGGAATCCAGGGTACACCCACCTGGTGTAGCACCAGGTGGATACAGGACCCCAAAGGCCTATTAGGCAGGCCCCTTATAGGGTGCCTGAGAGAGTCAAACAGACTCTAAGGGAGGAGATACAGGAGATTTTGGAACTAGGGGTAATTCAACAGTCCAACAGCCCCTGGGCCTCCCCAGTAGTGCTGGTGCCAAAGAAGGATGGCAGCACCAGGTTCTGTGTGGACTACAGGAAATTAGTCACACCACAGAGTCAGATGCTTACCCCATGCCTAGGACAGCTGAGGCAGTAGAGCAGCTGGGTGGGACTAAGTATCTTACCACCATTGATCTTACCAAGGGTTACTGGCAGGTGCCCTTGACTCCTAGTGCTAGAGTGAGGTCAGCTTTTGTAACTCCTTTTGGCTTGTATGAGTTTAAAAGATGCCCTTTGGGATGAAAAATGCCCCAGCAACTTTCCAGAGGTTGGTAGATCATAGCCTAGCAGGAGCAGGAGGGTTTTCCCTTGCTTACCTAAATGATATCACCATCTACAGCCATTCCTGGCAAGAGCACCTTCAGCATGTCCGGGAGGTGCTGGGCAGACTAAAGAAGGCAGGGTTGACCATTCAGCCCAGCAAATGTCAGCAGAGGTCTCCTATCCGGGACATAGAGTGGGGAGTGGTAAGATCAGGCCAGAACCTGCCAAAGTGGAAGCCATTCAGGCATGGCCTGCACCTGTTCCAAAAAACAGGTGAGGGCAGTCTTAGGGACAGCAGGGTACTACAGAAAGTTTGTCCCCAGTTATAGTACCATAGCTGCTCCCCTCACAGACCTGACAAGGAAGAACAGACCAGATAGGGTAGTGTGGACCACAGCATGTGAGCAGGCATTCCAGAAGCTTAAAGAAGCTTTGGGGGGACCCCCTGTGTTAGCCAGCCCAAATTACAGCAAATAATTTGTTGTGCAGGTGGATGCTTCAAACCATGGGGTCAGGGCTGTACTTAGCCAGATTTCTTCAGAGGGAGAAGAGCACCCAGTGGTTTATCTCAGTTGTAGGCTTCAACCCAGGGAGGAATGCTATGCAACTGTAGAAAAGGAATGTCTAGCCATAGTGTGGGCACTGCAGAAACTTCAGCCTTATCTGTATGGAAGAAAATTCACTGTAGTTACAGATCACAATCCCCTAACATGGTTACACTAAGCCAGCCAGCAAAATGCCAAGTTGCTAAGATGATGCCTAGGATTGCAATCATATGATATATCTGTGCAGCACCGCAGTGGGGGTTAGCAATGCCAATGCAGATGGGCTCTCAAGACAGGGAATGGGTTAAGGTAAACCTCTCAAGCAACGTTTCTCAATGGTCACTTGGAAAACTAGCTTGAGTTCTCTGGGGGGGGGGGTATGTGAAGAGATGTGAAGGCTGCTAGCCTAGCTAGATAGAATTTTGTTGATAATTCTTTGTCATTGTAAATATGAATATAATCCAGAGGCTTGTCCTCTTAACTGTAAGAAAACTATGTTAAATGTTGAACTTCAAAAATGTAACCACAGTGCACTCTGCTGAAAGAAAGCTGATAAGTCAAGCATTGTATGACTGTTTGATCTCAAAGCTCGGAGACGTAATGTCTGGACTGAGGAATTCCTTCTATTGTTTTGAGACCAGAGTTAATTGTTAGATTTTACATATATAATGTCTTTTATTGCTGTAGTTTCCTAGCCAGGTGCAAGATCAAATAAATGTTTAAACTCTGAGTTTCTGTTAGCCTAGGAACCAGAGAAGAATGATGCAATCGAAAATGAGTCAGCAGTGAAATATTATTTTTAAGACTTTCTCAGAGCAAGAGAATCACAGCATTTTGCATTTGTCTTCAGAAATAACCACTTACCAGAACTCGGCCTTTGCTCTATATGTAAGTTTATTTAGAACTGTGACTGCTCTTAGAGTTAGATAGGATTTTAGTCAGATTTAGTCTAGCTGTTTCTATATTTATGTCAGACTATTCTATTGTATTATTTGAAACATTTTTCTTGTGATTTCTGAACTCTTGACTAGCACTGTGTTGAATTGAGAAGATTTTCTTGTGTTTTTATTATTTATTATTACATATTTTTTAACCTTTCAACTGTGACTGTTTTGTGTAGAGATAATTTAAGCTCTAGAGTACTTGCAAGTATTTGGTGATACTGTACAAAGCCACTCCAGTAAGCCCTGCTGTTCATCCACTTACTATTTGGATAATAATATTGCACAATAATAATTGGACACCCTTTGGTAAGTGCCTTTTTAGTAGCTGATAAGAGTAGTTGGTGGCAGTGATTACTACCTTATAGCCTGCCAGGAGGGGGCATAGCTGGAGAACCTGTGCCAGCCTTTCCCAGGAGTGTCTATGTGTGTGTATATAAACCAAATCTCAAAGTGTGTGTGTATCAATTACTTGGGCAGGGACATGAAGCACTGGTTGGACAGAGAGGGCACAGGAGGTTTTGGCTTGACTACTCAGCTGAGATCTGTACCCTACAGCTGTGCCAATGGGGAATATTATTGGGGATCTGGAGAGAAAGGGAGAAACCAGCCCCAGACTGACTGTGATCTCTGTGTGCTCTTAAGGGAGATTGTACTTTACTGTGTATGTATTTGTTATCCTCCCCAATGTGAATGCCCCTCACTGGTGTTAGTGGTGTGGATTGAGGCTCCTTGATTACTGGGCCAGTGCACGGGCATTACAATATGCACTGACTATTATCACTATAAAGAATACTTCTTACTAATAACATTGCTATTTGTACACTTTTAATAATTTCATTGTTCACATAATATTTACATTTACTTATCTAATGCTTTTTAAGTTGATTTTTCATAAAATGTTCTGGAACGCAAGGTTGTGTGTAGGTGGCTAAGGTGGCTAGAGATGTGACATTCCACATTACATGGGTTTTGCATTCCAATAACGCCAGCATAGAGAGGCCGTACACATGCTGAAATGGCTCTATCCCCACAAAGGAGAGGATGTGAGATGTTCAGAAGAGATACATAATATCGACTAAGGTAGATATACCCAAATGTTAAATCCACTGCAGTAGGTCCCTAACTGGAAAAAGCTGAAAGACATTGCTTACTGTCGACTACTTATATTTAAAGCATACTGTCCTTAAACCCAAGGATTAAATGACGACAGATACTTTAAACACATTTTGAGAAGTTAACTTTATAACGTCCAAAACTAAAACCAAGGTGAGATTCTGAGTATCAGGCATGTAGTTTTCCTGCATACCTCACTACATATATGGAAATGTATTTTCCATCCTTCCATTTGGCAATATGGCCCAAAAATCTAAAATCTGTACTTCAGAGCTGTTGTGTATTTTAATAACTACTGTTTGAATCATTAGAGAGAGTAACATTTTTGGATACACTTTATATAGGAACCTAAGTTAATCAGCTGAGCTGAAACTGCAGGTCTTGATTGTCAGCTTTACTGCAGATGTAATAATGTATATGAGTCCAATGATGCTTTAAACATTACTTTTCTGATTTCTGTTTGCCTGTAGCTTTCATCCTTGTTACATAAAAGGAGTTTGTACTTGTTGCTTTGAAGCAAGGTTACTTAGCATTATATGATTTGTTCTTGCTGCTTTGATAGGAGTTCTCTGTTTCACAGTGTGATAATGTGGAAGATAAAAAGTTCCTAATTAAGAGTCAAACAAAAATATCTCTTAATTTCTTGGAAAGTCAGCAGTTGCTGAAGTACATGTAGAAGAGAACACCTCTGAACCTTTCTCCATCTATATAGTTTTATATCTTCTATTTGTTGTTGTCAGTACATGTGACCAGACATTCTGTAGAAAGTTCATTTCACGGAAGTCATTATTTTCAATTTATTCTTAGCTTCATCTTTTCTTATAATTAAGCATCCAAAAACTGTCAATAAAATCATTGCTTTTTTAACTCTGTAGCCATAGGTCCCTTAAAACCTGTTTGTTTTTGCACAGGCAATATTAAGTTCAGTGTCTTTTTCAGTTCCTCAAGAGAGTTCTCTAGCCTGATAATGTAATTATGCTTGTCACAAGTGTAATTATGTTCCAAACATTGCTCTGTGAACACCAAAACTGTTTTGCATAATGCAAATATAGCTCTTGTCTTAAGAGCTCATAAAATTTCCACCAGCCTGGTATTACAATTCTACATAGTAGCTGAAAGAAAAAAATGTCTTATTTATACAAAATACTTATGCATATTTTTATTAATCAGCCTCAGTAACTACAAGCTTCTGATGTACATTTCCAGTAAACACTTACATCAGTGTTAAGCATGCGTGACGTACTGATGATACTTCGTGTTCAGTAATTAGTGAAATCTGTAGTGCCAGGCTAGAACATGCTTTTTATTATACTCTGAAATAACTACTGGAGAAGGCACAATGACACTTGCACTGTTTTCTGTTATTGCTCTGGTCATGTGATACCAGCAGAGTTCAAAATCACAAACATATGCAATCATGCAATCACACACTTAGAAATACTCGTCCCCCACACACACACCCATACACATGCATCTACACTCATACACACACACACACACACACACACACACACACACACACACACACACACACACATTCACCTTCACACATGTTCACAACACATATGCACATATATAGTCACACATACACAGACACACAAGCATTTATATGCACATATATATATATATATATATATATATATATATATATATACACCAAGGCATGTACTACGCATGCATTATGTATTAGGCACTTTAATACGTACAGATATGTACACAGATACATGCAAATAGACACACACACATACATATGCATATATATGTTCATGCCCAAACATCTACATGCACACATACACAAATACATAGGCTCATACATTCTCTTTTCCTTTCACTTATTAACTATTACTAACCTCTGAAAATAGCAAACAATGACAGGAAGAATATCGTTCAGTTCGAAGTGAATAAATTAAAATTTTTTTCTCATCAGCTCCATGGCAAAAAGGTTCCAGGTGATCTGGGTGTAATTAGAGGCTTATGTGTCTGTGGTACTGGCAAGGGAGGATGGGTGAGCCCATCAGGGGATAGGGTATAAATACAGGTGCACAAAGTCCCAATTCCTGAAGGAGGCTTTGGAGGTGCAGGCCAGGTGTCATAAAGGAGGTAAAGACACTGGTTACATCACTACAAAAATAGGACAATATATCATTATGTGCCATTTCATGTCTGTCCCCAGACATCTATGGGTGTGCACAGTGGGGGAAGTCAAGGTATACAAGAAAAGCACTCCTCAGCAGCAATATCATTCTGACCACATACCTTGATCTCCTTACTGGCCCAAAGCATGGGTCAGAGTTAGTCTGGAGAGAAAGGGAGATCCCAGTACAGTTGGAGGATGAGGAGAATCCATGGGAGCAGCTGATGTTTGTTTAACATTTGTTAACCGGGAAAGTCTGACTTAGAACAAAGTCAATTTTCAGCAGAAGCCCAGGGAGAAATGCTCCACATGCATGTCTTTGTAATGGGGGAGGAAACCAGAGTACTCAGAGAAAACCCACATGAACGCAGGGAGGACATGCAGACTCCACACAGAAGGCACTCCAGCCGAGAATTGAATACGAGAACCTCTTGCTGTGAGGCAACAACACTACCGTTGCACTACTGCACCATCGATGGTCAGCTGTGGAGAGCAAAGCATTTTTTTGTTCTGATTTTTAAATGGTGCTAGTATAGAAGTGTAACTATGGCCATGCAGTGGTTGGTATGGTGTTGGATATATTCATTTAAAGTAGACTTCTTCAAGGCAACTGTATTGCAGTAATACACTTTGAACATACAGTCATTAAACACATGCATGGAAACAAGCACATGCACACAGCATATACTAGTATACACACATGCAACTAAACTCATACAAGCCTCTAATGCAGGAGATGTACAGAAACAAATACATGAACACAGCATAAACTAACATACATATATGCAGCCATTCTCATACAAGCCTCTTATGCAGGAGGGCTTCATCCTCATATCTCTCATGTGGCACTGTGAACCACTTAATAATTACTTAACTCCAAATTTGCCATTGGCACTTGAAAAATGGCATGGTGACTGTTGGTGTTCTCTAACGTGCACTCAGACACCTGGCTACTGGACATAGCCTACATCCCTGTAGTTTTACTGCAGTATAATGAAGTAATAAGTCATGTGCTTCAGGGTTGATGTCTCACTTCTCCAAAAGCTTTAGTTGCAGCAATAGTATAAAAAGTTAAATAAACAGGTAAGAATGTCATCTAGCAGACTTAAACTGCAAGCAGAATTTTGGAATATGAGCACCTGTCCGCCAAGAGCTTATTTGCAAGTTGCAGTTTAAGGGAAGATTCACTTTAGCTCAGCAAGTTTATTTTTCCTCATAAGAAGTCACCAGTGGTTCATGTCTGGTCTGGTTTAGATCACTAGTGTGAGATGGCTACTGGTTGAGGAAGAATCATGAGGAAAATATAGGAATTAAAGGCTCTTGAACTGCATATAAACTGAATTGTATAGCTATTTTTCATTGGCCTGTCTAAGTTATTCTATTGTTTTTTTAAATAAGTATTCAAACTGTTTGAAAGAAAAAAATCTTAAAATATCTCTTAGTCAGGGATTTCAAAAGACCTTTGCAAAAAGAGATGTTGGCAAGTATTGTAAAATTGCTCATCCATTAACATAAACTCTGTATTGTTAAATCTCTTCAGTCTTTCATTTTTAATGTGTATACTTGTAAAAGTGCCAGCAATCCATGCAGTGCCTCCAGTACATGCACCATAGTTCTATTTACTGCCTGCATTTATGGGACTGTTAGCTAAATTAACTTCAGTGAGCAACAATGATTTGTTCTACCCCAAGTCAGAAACTTAACAGTTACTTGACACACAATTGCAGCCTTTTGCCCAGTTCAGAATAGGAAGCACAACAATCCACATACACAGCTTCAGGCTCCAGAGGTCGAAGAATATAGAACAGCTTGTGAAAGTGACTCTTGCAATAAAAGAAAACTCTCCTCAGAATCAATCATATGAGTGTTGTGCAAGTCATATCCTTAATGCTTTTATTCATATTTTATGGAACATTAGAACAAACATTTGTCAAATGTTTACATGTTGCAGAGAGACATATAAATGTTAAACCATAGCTATTAATGCCAGCCTTAATGACTGTAGTATAACTTTAAATATAAAAGAATTTCCTGCAAAATAAATGATTCATTTAATAGCTTATAGATGTGTATGCCTGAGGAATGCCAAATTATTTCTGAAATGCAGCATAGCTGATGAATAGTTTAACAGTAACAAGGTAGGCTGCTAAACAGTCTTTTTTTACACAATGTTATAATGACCTTACCTTTTGATATTTCTTATTACACAGGGTTAGTGAAATGTGTTTGATAGTATACTACTAAGTAGGTGAGGCAGCATATCTTCAGCAGAAACATTTTTTGGCAGCTCAGACTTTTGCACATGGAAGAGAAAGTGATGCTTTATAAAATACACATAAAATATTCATCCATGTGCTTAGTCAAAGCCTAATGCATGATGACAGTGTTCCCCATGGGACTAAGCATGCACAGCATCTTTACAAAGAGATCAGTGCACCCCACAAGCCTGGCTACCATCCCAAGTGTGGTGGCTGCTTTTACTCATTAAAGCTTTCAGTGATGCTGTAAAAAATCTAATATTTTTAAAGTATTCAAGTAAAAAAATTGTGTTTTTTAAATTCTTGTAACCATTTTCTTACATACTTCACACAATCTTAAAAAATAAAATGTTAACATACTTTATCTGCTTTTTAAACAGTCATAAAGTGTTATGTCAACAAACAAAAACTTTTGCTGACAAGGTCCTTTTTTAGGGGCAACAATGTCTGGTTAAGTAACTTGCTTAGAGTGACACTGCAGGCAAATGGCAACTGTGGAAATCATACACAGACATGTCACATAGTTTAGATTAAGTGGCAGTTAGACTTAAACCTATGCACTATCCAGAAGTCCACAAACACCCACATGCACATACAGACACATGCATGCACATGAGTACACACATATATGTCAGCTTGGATACATACACATGCCTACAACCACACACAAACACACACACATACACACATACTCCTCTAATAAATGTTCTTATCACAAGTTCTAAACATGTCCTAATAGAAGTCAGTCAGGGAATCAACTTGCTGTTCTCCAACTTAGATCATCTGTGGGATTCAATAAACTCCATATAGGCTTTGCATGAAGCCTACATGGAGTTTATGTGTTTTTGCGGTTAACACTAATTACATATTCATGCCATGCACTACATTTAAATGCACACAAGTGCAGTTTGCTGAAACCATGTAAAAGAACACAAATAGCAAACCTATTTACAGAAGAGAAAATGTCAGTGGGATTGAGCAAAATGCCACAATGTTTACCAGGGTTTATTATATAGTAATTTATATGGTCCAAACACAGTGCAGGACAGTGTGTACAGTGCAGAGCATTATGAAATTTCATTCCAGACATTCTGTACAAAAGTTGTGTAAATGATCTGTAAGGGTACATGGACTGCCATGTAAAATAAACAGTCAGGGGAAGTGTGTGCATTGAATAGGGACACACAGATGAATTGTAGGAATGATCACAGGGAAAGAGGACAGGTGAAACATCATAATGTACAGCAGATGAGAGCATGTAAATGGAAGAAAGTTGTAGCAGGAACACTAATCACATATCAACATGGTACAGTACAGACTTCGCAGTGAAAATGTATATTATGTGATGATTAGACAAGGTGACATAACAATGGGGAAGATGTCATTGTAAGATAAGCATCCTGACATGAACAATGAGTCGACATTTATCAGGGATGTTATATACAATCGGTGTTGGGTGCATATTGTGGAGCTGTGCAAACTAATTTGCCTGAATATGAGTGTAATGTCAGCAGAGGTTTCCAACAAGTGAGACACAGTTTTAGGCTCATGGGCAGCACTAAAAGAAGCACCCACAATCATGGACAATATCAGAATAATATCACCATTAATCCCATGTCTCTGACACAACATATGTGATTCTAAGTGCTCATAGAAGGTTTTGCATGAGCACACTTGTACAACTATTATGACATGTCAGCAATCTATAAGGGTAATCAAGTACACTGTCGTGACACTGTAACATCTGCTAGAGGTGTTAGGAGGGACACTGCTATACTTGTAGGTGACATTATGATGGCTACAGGCTAGCTGACTGGTGTGCATGGCATATAAATATTTATGGCACAACCCACACTGCCATGAATGTAATCTATGCCATCAATGTTGTCAAACAGCTATATATGTACTGCGTGCATCACTGGAACAGGTATCACACATGCATCTGGTGTAACACCTTGATAGGTGTTCCACACCATCAGACAGTAATGTTTGTACCACAAAAGTAATACCTACCTATGGCCAATAAGATGTGTGACAGCTCACTGTGGCAAAGGTGGTACACTTCAGTTACACATCACTGGAAGATGTGTAGGGAGGTACATGAAGAAGGGTGCATTGTACTCAGTTATTGGTGTGATTAAGGCTGTGACCTTTGGAGGTATTAAG
This sequence comes from Protopterus annectens, assembly GCF_019279795.1. Taxonomy (NCBI): domain Eukaryota; kingdom Metazoa; phylum Chordata; order Ceratodontiformes; family Protopteridae; genus Protopterus; species Protopterus annectens. The sequence continues at coordinate 1,153,439,638 of NC_056735.1, forward strand.
GCCTTTGATGTGGATGTTCTGCACATACTCAGCAGTTGTGTTACATACAAGGGAGAAGTCACCACTGAGGCCACATGCTGGTGGATGCTCCACATCTACCACATAAGGAGTGATTACTGGGCCCATGGGCCCAGAAATTGTAGTTATTGACTGTTTGGGCAGTTTTTTCCATCTCTCTCAACTTCCTGATTTAAAAGCCCGCATTTGCACTTGTCCCCCCTTTCCTGTAACTAGTCTAGTCCAGATACAGATTTGCTGTATCTAGGACTGTTAGTAAGCTCTTGAGCCCCCCCAAGTTTTTCTGTGTTGGAGGGAAGCCTTCTAGCTTATCAGTGGGAGTGGTAAGCACTAGGTAGCCTATCTACCACAAGAGGAGTGGATCCTGGCCCAGAAACTGTAGTTTATTGGCCGTTTGGACAGTTTTTCCATCTCTCTCAACTTTCCAGTTTAGAAGCCCGTGTTTACTCTTGTTTCCCACCTTTCCTGTAACTAGAAACAAAAAATATGGTAGGTGTCGAAATAAACCAGTAAACCAAAATGCTGACACCAACGGTCCACAGGAAATCCAAGTTTATTGCCAGAAAGTCACAAAAAAGGAACAACTGCACCACATGAACTACAAAAGTAAACACTAACGCTTCCAAATCACGTTTTCGTCACCAACTTCTTCAGAAATACAAGGAGTTTTTCATGCCCAACACATCCCTGTAAAACATTACAGTCCGAGCCCGATCTCCAATTTTGAAAACAAAATGTAAAGCACGTCTGCCTGACATGACTCCAGTTGCAACACTTGGCCGTAGTAAACAAGTTTTTTAAAGTTTGGAGATCGAGCTCGGACTGTAATGTTTTACAGGGATGTGTTGGGCATGAAAAACTCCTTGTATTTCTGAAGAAGTTGGTGACGAAAACGTGATTTGGAAGCGTTAGTGTTTACTTTTGTGGTTCGTGTGGTGTAGTTGTTCCTTTTTTGTGACTTTCTGGCAATAAACTTGGATTTCCTGTGGACTGTTACTTTCCTGTAACTAGTCTAGTCCAGATACAGACTTGCTGTATCCAGAACTGTTTGAAAGCTTCTGAGTGGTGCCAGAGTCTGCCCTTCAATTTTTCCTTAGATCTACTAGTTCTCTCCTCCCCTGCACTTATACTAGCTTATTAGTCTAGCACTTTACCAGACTTTTTGTAGCAATTATTGTAGCATACAAGTGCTACCAGCACTAAACGTTCTACAAGGAAACAGATCTAGTACTTATTATCAATGCCTACCTCTCCAGGCATGTCTAAAGGTCAGTTCCCTGTGATTTCTCCTATTAACCTGATGAACCTGGGCATCCTGAGGCAATGTTGCAACTGCCCCATGTACATCGACAACCCTCTCCTCTTACCTTCCAACATTCAGACTTGCGAGAGATGCACTTATATATCCAAAATGGAAGCCATGCACTCTCCAGCCAAGACCGGAATAGCTGGTCAAAAGGAGAAGGTCAACACCTGCACCACACCACATGGAACACATAGCCCTCCAGAACACATACCAGCACAAACATAACGCATCAGAGATACTTCCGATGCAGCTAACATTGAGTAAGACAGTAATTCAGGTCATAGCCTGCTGTAGGTCCCCAACCATGTCCCAAGACTCGCACTCCATGTTTCTAAGCACCCTGAAGAATATTAGGGTCCAACCTAACATTCTCTTACTAGGCAACTTCAACTAACCCTCCATTAACTGGGTAAATTACTCATGCACCAGTACTCTTGACCATTTCCTGGAGTTCATTAATTCCAATGCACTGGACCAGCTCATTCTTACCCCCACTAAAGGTAGCAACATCCTTGACCTGGTCATTACTAACATGGGTGACCATTGCTCTACACCAATAGTCAGCTCCTCCCTGGTTAGATCCGACCACAAACTAATCACCTTGGAAATCCACATCCCTCCCACCACCACCCCAGCAAAGGTAACCACTGTGAAAAACTTCTCCAAAGCTATCTTTGGGATCCTAAAAACAGAGGTGGCTAACTTCACGGTATCCATGCAAATGGAGAATAGTTGCATGACTGCAGAATCATACACCAATGCACTGTACGAACATGTACACAAATGCATGGATCTCACCATACCCAATAGAACCAAGACACTCTTTTCCACAAAAAGGAAGCCAATCTGGTGGTTGCCTGCCATAAACAAACTCTACAACAGAAGGAGAAAACTGATGCAGAATAAGAAGACTGGAAAAAATCCCTTATCTGCCTCAACAAAAAGTTGAGATCTCTCATCAAATCCTCTAAAGCTAGGTATGAAAACAGAATTGCAGCAGATAGTAAAGACAACCACAAGGCCTTCTATAGTTATGTAAAGAATCTCTATGGCAATACCCAGATTTGCTCTGAGCTACTGCACAGTGGCACCTCCTATACTGAACCAACAGACATTTCCAGTGTACTGGCCGACAGATTCAGTGCCAACTTTATCCCTCTCTCCCACTAAAGGACCAATCACAATACCAGTAGATTGCCAGGCACCCAGTATTACTGCTGCACAGGTTAAAACAGCACTGTCCAAGGCCAAGAATATAGCTTCTATGGGACCTGACAATATCTCTGGTTGTGTTCTACATGGACTACAGAGTGAACTGGCACCTCACCTGTGTGCCCTGTTCAATCACAGCCTCACCTCAGGCTTTGTCTCTGCCAAATGGTGCACTGCTACAGTCATCCCTCTCCACAAAGGAGGAGCGACTACAGACCCTGGGAACTATCGCCCCATTAGCCTGACAAGTCTGATATGCAAAGCAATGGAACGCATCATCATGGACCTAATAAACAAGGATATAGGGAATCTACAAACTCTGGATCCCACACAGTTTGGTTTTGTGAAGGGTAGATCATGCCTGCTCAACTTAGTCGACTTCTTTGAGTCAGTCACCAGAGCTGTGGATGAAGGCAAGGTGATACCATACCCCACTCAGGAATCATGGAAAACCTCACTATGCTTGGTATCAGCCCCTATATCACTAGGTGGGTTGCAAACTGACTCACAGACAGAACCCACAGTGCGAAAGTAGCTGACTCCAAGTCAGACTGCTGATTAGTCATGAGTGGAATCCCACAGGGTTCGGGCCTGGGTCCTCTCCTGTTTGGTATCTACTGCTCTGAAGTCCAGGACAACACAACGGGACTCTGGCTGACAAAGTTCACAGACAATTGCAAGCTGGGAGCTATTATTAACTCATCAAGTGATGTTGACATCCTACAGAATGGCCTCACTTTGACCAACAACTGGTGTCAGAACCATGGCCTTAATCTCAATGCCAAAAAATGTGTCGTCATCCCTTTTGGGAAAAACCTGGCTCCCATGAATTATCACATTGATGGTAGTCCACTGAATACAGAAGGCGTTATAAGAGATCTGGGAACACAGGTAGACAGCAACCTCTCTTTTCATCAACACATTGCCACTGTGGTCAGAAAGTCCTTCTGTGTGGCACATCTCATTACTAAAGGTTTTGCTCCTCCCTCATTAGTTCAATCATTGAGTACAATGCCCCATTTGGCATGTACCTTACTAGACACCTGCAACAACTGGAGAGGCCACAAAAGTACCTCACAAAGAGGATCCTAGGCCTTAACACTTGTCCTATATGGACAGACTCTAAAACTCTAACTATTCTCTGTCTCATATTGCCTACTTAGAGGCAATCTCTGCTTGAAGTACAAAGGCATGCCTGACCCAGCTCTGTTGGAAATGCTACATCTAAAAAAATCCCAATCCATCCGCACCACATGCTCCAGAGACCTCAGCCTCATTACCACAATTAACAGAACATGCTGGAGGGGCAGGTTCATTACCCAGAGAATGCCCATGCTATGGAACAGATTTCCCATACATGTCAAGCAGAGCACCTCAATGACCCTCTTCAAGAGAAATCTTGATGAGTGGATGGGAAACAGAAAATTAACCCCGTGGATAACTCCAGTGGCTCTACTCGACAGAGGCACTAGGAACTAAGGTTGGGTGGCACTATGCCAGGGTAATCCTATGGCTAGGCTTGTAAAGGCCCCAGGGCCATTAACCTAGTACATACCTATGAACCATCTACCCCAGGACACAGGTCACATACCAGTTGGTTTGATTGTAAGGTGTAATATCTACATTATCCTTGGTTTGTGTTTTTGATTTCATAATGTAACAAATCCTCCCATTTTTTTGTTTCATCTCATGTGTTGTCATGGCTGTGGTTGCAATCTTTGGTGTGGGTTGATACTGTCTGTATGATACTAATAACACAGTTGGAGTCAATGACTGCCCACAATCTGTAGTCCTCCCGACAGCTATTTGGACACAGTATGTGAATGCCATGCTTGATGTCTCTGACTTAAATAATGGGCAGGAAAGAACCTAGCAGATAGCCCTGATGTATGGACCTAATCACTGGACCCAATATATAGGTCACTTACACATTTCAACATATTTAAATGTCACTTATGTGATCCAGAGGCCTACCCACTTGATGATATAGGTGTTTATGGCCACATCTAACAGTATTGAGTGAATACCTCAGTGTGAATTTGTGTCAAATGCCTTGGCCTGGTCACGTTCCACAGGATGATAGTGTTATCATGCATGCCCTTGATTACCTCTTTGAGGACATCTAACAGATGTAACAGACATAGATATAGCATTAACAACTCCCATATGTCTGTTGCACACAGCCAAGATATTACTAGTGTCCATATAGAAAAGGTCCATGATTTCTCACCAAGAAAATACAAGCCCTACAAACCATGCCATGATGTATGTAGATAGACTGAAAGCCCTGTCACTGTAATCTGTATCGTATAGGATGAAGTGACTTGTGCCTGGCCTACAGGCCAGTCTCTGACCTTGCCCTGATGGGAATATGCATCTATATCATATTATCAAAGACACAAAATGTCAAACAGTCAAAAGAGCGAGAATTCCGAAACTCAAACTCAGTATTATGGGGGGGCTGTGCCCCCACACCCCCCACTAAATATATATTCCAACTCCAAGATTACACTACAGTGAGGAAAGAGCAAATATCCCAATCTTCACTGTACTGCGATCTCAAAAACCGAACTTCGAGTTTTCGGCACTTTTGCTATTTTCACATTCGACATTTTGAATTTGTGGTAATGTGATATAGATACAGGAATACTACACATCTGCAAATCATCTATAGCTGATGACATCAGCAGAGTCTGGAAAGGAGAAAATGGTAATAGCAGTGTCCCACAGGCTGGTGTAAAATGCTCTCTCTAATGTCAAGCAAGTGCACAAACACACATACACCTCAGCTGACTGTAGTGAGAACAGAACCCCTACCTATCTAAGTACATAGCCTTGAGAACTAAGTACTTTACACAAGCACCACAGCACACATCTGACTTTTACAAGGCAGCAGGACAACTTATGGTGGATGACATCAGCATTGCATGTTGGAGAGAAGATGTTAGGACACCTGCATGAAATGGATTTGTAGGCATGTTCAGCTGTGATGATATTTTAAGTTCTGCATGTTACCAGATTGATGAGTGTGCAATGTGTAGTATGTGGTGGTTGTGTTTCAATGTGCAGGTATACTTTAAGTACACGGTGTGAGTATTGATTTTGAAGAGCGTACAGGTTTTTATGACAACTACAAAGACCTAGAGAACAAATTGTGCAGGTTTAAGCGCCTCCAATGACAACGTTTTCACTTGGTGGCATCACTTAAATGTAATTTGGTTCCCAGAGGTCTTCTTGTTCTAACAATGCCAAGCTACGGTCAGGTTTATCCTGAGTTACTTAGACAATGGCAGTCCATTAATCTTGAATACAGTGCCAAGTATTTAAAACTCCTTATAGACTTTTTTCGTCCACAGGAAGATGACTTGGCTAGTGAGATTAATATTTTGTATGAACGAATACTTTTACAATAATCCCCTGAATTGATTGGAGTGAAACTATAGACTTTACTTGACAATATACAAGGTTATGAAAAAAAATTGAGGAACACCAAGGTGTGTAAATTAAATAGAGACTATGATGATTTTTCCAAAGGGAATGTGTTCTCCTGGGCTAGGGAACACCCCCGTATCAACAATACACAACAATGCACTCCAACCGAACCAACTGCGACCGCTGGCCCCATTCATTTGAATGGAATGGAACAGTTGAGCCGACCGCCTACTAAATCAGTATCTACAAAGGTAACGAATATTGTTACAGCTACAAGTGATGGTTTGGGACACACAGTTTCCGAACAGTGTGACACCAACAAATTGGTTCAGACATCGTATGCAAGTGAAGAACCTGTACTGAAACCTAAGGAACCTAGGAATTCAGTGACACTTTCCAATAATGTTGTGAATGCAATGGAGGTTCCTTTCATAAGTGGTGTAAGCCATTTTTTACTGAAGGACCCCCTTCCCGTCAGGGGTCAATACAAGAATCGAGGTCAACACAGATAATCAAGTGCGGAAAAGCACAACCCGAAAAGTTTCAAACAGGTCTGATATTTAACATTTCTTCATTTACGTTAACTGATATACAGGTTAAGCTATTGGAGAAAGGTCTTAGCTTTATACCAGCTAGGAAGGCTGCATTAACTGATGTATTGAAAGATCTGAAATAATTTGGCCAAAATTTAACATTGCATTCTGTGTTTGGTTCACAAGCTTACAAGAACACTGAGATATTTAGAAAGCCCAGTGTGTATGTCCCTCCCACCAATGCCACAGTTGAAACTTTTATTGAAGTTTGTGGTAAACAAATCAGAGAGGTTTTTGAATCTGACACCTGTGGCAAGATGTTCTATAATTTAACTAATGCTGAATATAGCACACTCGATGAGTTAAAAAGAGTAAACTCGACTGAGATTCGACCCGCTGATAAAGGTGGGGGTATTGTGATCTTGGACAAGGGTTTATATTTACAGTAGATGCATGTTTTGTTGAATGACACTGACACTTATCAGAATGTTACTTTGGCAGTCGTGAAAAGTATTATAGACAAGGTTTCGGTTTTAGTTTATGACTTATTGATTACTGGCATAATCAATGAACAATTATTTGCCTGTTTCACTATGGACTGTCCCACTATTCCCATAGTTTATGGACTACCCAAAGTCATTAAATCCTTATTGCCATGGTACAGCTGGTATTTTTCTTTTTCTTTGCTGATGATTCACTATTTTGACACTGCTGTCTTACTCGTTGGAGAAGATTTTCTTGCTTGAGATACTTTAAGAGACAGCTTTACAAACTATATGCAAAAGATGTCCACATCACTACAAGTATTTAAAAATCTGAACATTTATTGCCATTCTAAAGATGTGCATGATATATAGCACATTTGTTATTAATTTATGTAGTGTAGTTGATATATTTGTCAACAAGTACTTAGAGACCAGGGTTTCAGTGCATGGGGGGAGGTAACAGATGGCTACATTGTAAATATGTGACATTTTCTTAGATACTGCTTTCATTTTTTTATGTTTCCACATTTAGTTTCATGACATGAAGACTAAATGGACAGTAAGCAAAAATAATATATGCTATTATTTACTTTGCATAGCGCTGTGGGGAGCAGTGGGTTTGTGTGATGGCTGGCAAAGTGCTTCGCATGTGAGATACAATGTTTTTACTGCTTTCCCTGTTTCTATGTAGTTAAGAAGTGCACAAAGGCAAGGATTATGGCTAAACTTATGAGAATTAGTACTGACTGTATGAAACAGACCTGCTACTTAGCTGATGATATAGGGTTCAAATCCAGGTCTATATGATACTTTTTTAAATAAGTAGTGATAATGCAATAAAATTATACTTTGCACTACCTTCACTGTGTGTTACTGTGTGTTGATATAGTGCAGCATCTTTAAGTGGCATTGCACAGAGCTAACTGCACCAAGAAAAAGCTGCTCACTGTCGCTTGGCATTGGTGTGCAATGCCAACTCTGCACAAACATAGAGGCCAAAAAGTGAAGGTCTCCATTGCTTTTTTTTTGGTACTTTTGTTTGTTGTGTGTGATTCTATTTTGTTGAGCAGATTATAGGTGTTAAAATGGGGTAGATAGAAAAATGGTGAAATGGGGGTGGCAGGCAGGTGGAAGAACAAAGGGGAAGCAATATAGGAATGTGCAGGAAAGAGGTAGGAAATAACCATAGCTATCCATTTCTTTAATAGTGTAAACTGAAAATATATACAAAATATTAGCTGAATTTCGAATGTCACCTCCACAAAGAGAAGTGACAACAGCACAATCTTGTTGTATAGCCAACTGGACCAAATCAAGTGTGTCAAGAAGACACATGTGCAAAATGGACAGCATTGTGTGGTATGTTTTTTTTTTGTTTTTTTTTTTTTTTTGTGGGACAGGTTCCCATTTTTGTTTTTTTACTTCAGTAAGAGAGGAATGCTAAGTAAGAAACGTTGGCATTTCTAGGTCAGTTAAGTTGGGTAGGTGAGGAAGCAAATGCAAGCAAACAGGACAGACAAGACACAGGGATGATGAGGGACACAAAAGTTTGGGGGACACCATGGCCGGGGTGAGGGAGGGGACAATGCAAGCTCATGCCTGTCAAACATGGGGACAGTGAGAATCTAGTCCTCACCCACAAGACTGTCATCACTGTCCCCTTACTCTGTTGGCTGCTGGAGTGCTTGACATCTTCTCATCCTATGGACCATGAGGGAGAGCAGCTTCTCCATCTTGGGTAGGTGTACATCAATTGTGCTATGCATGACCCTGCACACCAACCCTGGCATCTCCTAGTGGGTGATGAAATACCCACCTTCACCAGTAATCCCGGAGGGTACCAGAGCACAAGCTGCCAGAGTAGGCAACCTGAGGGCACAAGTAGTGCAGGTGCAGCAGAGGCAGTACAGCCATGATAGGTCCCAGCTGTGCTAGGCATCAGTGCTGAAGCCGATGGAGCAGGGGCAGGCTGACCCAATGGGGTTGGCCTACCTCCTTGTGCTGTGAAGCATTTAGTGATATGTTACAAATGGATGACATGAAGACATTGTGATGACACATAACCGAAAATAAAAAAAGAGAGATAAGGGTTGGATGAGAGACAAAAAGAGATAAAATTAGTGTCATCATATATGACATACAATGCATTATCAAAATTATACAACTATTTTTATCTGAAGTATTATTTTTACGTATACGTCCTATCAACTACAAACTATTATTATGGATTGCTGAAAACAATCCTTGCAATGTGCATATATTGCACATATGCTTGGTCCAATTATACAGATTACAGTTAACAGCATGGCATTTATGCCATTTGTATAGATTTAAATTTATGTAATATTATTAAAGAAATGCAGTATTGTATAGTTGTTACTTGCGGTATTTGAACTCGTAACCTCTGACTACAGTCTTACACTTGACTCCTAAAGTTAGTTTTTGCTACAGAACTCTGCATTCATACTTGCTTTTACAGTTAAGATATGCATGCTTACTTTGCTGCTACAGTATAGAAAACAAAAACATCTAGCTTTATCTTATAAAGCTACAGTAATACTGTTGTGCTGCATACATAGCACTTGTTTTCCTCAGTCTCTCCAAATGATCAGCATGAGCCTGCCAATTCAACTCTATTTCAGGATTAGCTGTGAAAACAAAAAAAAAGAACAACAGAGTATTATGCATACCAATCTTGCCTATATTTAGCTTTCTGTGTATTATACATTTTCTTTATTAGCATACTTACACAATTGTGGGATGCCGCTAGTTGGAAACTCATCTAACCACTGGTTGAGTGTATACCTTTTGCACCATTTTATATTATTGAAGTGGAGACTGCATTGTTGTACAGCATGTGGGATGCCATTCACACTGGATACACCCTTGGCCAACCTATTCCAAGCCTCAGACTGGTAGCCAGAATACTCCCCTGCAGAAACCTTTGGCTCTGGTGCTTTACCAGGAGCCCAATAAATATTCTGGACTGCTGAACACCCCACCTCTGCATCCTAAATTGGGCACCTTAACCTCTAATGCTAGAGATGTCTAATCCCAAAAGTAGAGCAATGGCAAATAATGATTTCCAACCAATTCCTGTTATCGCGTTTACTGGTAGTGCACTGTAACTGTTAGGTAAGTTAACTTTGCAGACATGCACTGGGGGCATAAATTTCATGACCTGACACATTTTTCGTTTGGCTTTATACACTGATAAAATTGATTTTTACAGTGTGAGATTCTAACCTATGCATAAGGAACAAAACATTCTCTTCCACAGTGGAGATTTTCCATCTTTGCCACATAAAAAGTGCTTCTCAGACATAGTTATGAATCATTCATAAATGTAGATGACAGTTTGAGCTGTTGACTATGTATGTGTGTGACCTGACAAGGTCCTTGTATATAGATTCATTTGTGTATGTGTCTTATTTAAGTGTAAAAGCCATCCAAGTCCAGATAGCAGAATTATACTCACAGAAACATAGTAGACAGTATACTCTCAGTCATACATCTGAACCTTCAAAACATAGTAGAGTGTCTTATCCCTCATACATATAATTCATATCAGCTCCACTATTTATGATTATGTATAAAGTGTTATAAGTGACACTGAATATAATTTGAAATTGAACAACAGTAAAAATGTCTGGAATTTATTGTATTAGAACCCAGTGTCATGTGTATGGCAGCCCTAGACTTACACCTGTTGCCAAAGGAATATCAAAATAACACTTGTATAATTTCCTGTTCATTACTATAAACTGGACTGTAAAAACAGTAAAAATATGTTGCACTTCCTGTATTAGAACCCAGGACCATCTGTATTACAGCCCTACACTTACACCTGCTGCCATATAAATAGTTAAATGACAGTTGCATAATTCCCCATTCATTCTTAAGTTCTGTATGGTAACCACAGTGCAACTCCACTTAGCGTGTTTGCTCAGTGCCAAACAGAATTAATAGAATGAATCCATTTGAAATTGTTGACTCTCTGCATCCTGTCTGCAGGTATTCAATGGCTGCAGGTATTGGGGAAGCTTGCTAACTTCCACACAATGTCACTTAGCAGTGTTGTGCAATAAAAAGCAAAAACTGCAATAATGTATCATTTTTGACCTTTACACTGTCTACGCCCTCCTTGCAGGTGTTCTGTCTGCTTCCTGTGTGGGCCACTTGTCCATGTTTGTACACTGCTAAACATTGCACAAACAAGATAGGCACAGCTAAACCTAAAATTCATTCTGTTCCTCCATTTCCCTTGTTAGTGCTAAGCCATGCACCATGCAAACACTAGCATTTAAAAAAACACAAAAAAGGGAAAATTAGGTGAAACAAAGAAAATAAATCTATTAAATAAACAACACTGCAAAATTTATGTTGATACACATGAAATATTTTTACATAGATCTGGATTTGAACTCTCACTCCAATGGACCTTGAAAACACAATAAGGGTGTCTATCCCTCTTTGCCATGCAAACAGTTTTGCAGCAGAGAACTAAAATCATTGTGCATACAACCAACTGCAACATCATTCACAGCACTAACAAACAGTATGACAGTTGTTTGTACATGTATTAATTTCAGAAGTAGTACACTGAGTGATCATGCAACCATTTCTGACTATTGCTTGTATAAATGCAGCTCTGTATTTTCTCTCTGTCTTTGTTGCTCATTCTTTTCTTATATGACCAGTAATCTGAGGCATGCAGTCTGTCAGGCATTCTGTACCATTGTCCTTAAAATGTGTGAGGATATTAAATGGCAATAAGGTACAGCTGTCAAGAAATGAAAGGGAGGTTGGATGTTACTAAACAGAAACTGTGAAATGTGTGCTGATTGCTTACATTTAAAACCTTGATACAATTACTTCTACACTTTGCAAGTCTAACTTAGCTGACACACCCACTGGAGGTAGCTGAGTCTGAATTGTTGTTGTGTTTTCCTTCTCCCTACCAATAATTAGTCACAGTCACAATCCATTAGCAAAAACATCGAGGGAGTGCCTGCATTATGTTTACATCTGCTACACAGAGCCAAATATTTAAGATTCAGCAATTCTAATGAGTTCCCACCTCATTTGCATCTTCACCATGCTCACAGTCCTGAATCTACACTATAAAAAGGGAAGCTAGGGAACCTAAATGTGAGGAAACCTGTTTAAGTGGATAACACAGAAGAGCATATTACTTTCCAATTTATCTGCACAGAAAACTACTGGTCCTGATAAGGTATGCTTGCATTTCTCAGTTATATACTGCATATTCTGACATGTAAGTAAAAAAAAAATCTGTTAATAGAGATATGCATTAGCAAATGCTACTTTTATCTGTATGCATTTCTTAGAAGGGTACTAATGGCATAGGCATGTTTGTCAGGGCATTTTCCTTCAGATGCACAGTTTCAGTAACTGTCATCACAAGTGCTAATGTCACAAGTATTTTTCTCTCTACAGTCTTCTAAAATTATGTCCATGAAATGTAAATGTCCTATATTCAATGACCCAGGGGTGTTTGCCTTCTAGGGTGGACTATACATACATTTAGGGGAGTGCTAGCCACAGGTAGACATGACTAGCAATTGCTTAAAATTTAATGTTCTGTGGTAAATCTGTGCACATGTTTCAGAGACAGTTTATTTAATAGCATTTAGCATTTCACTGATGGTTTGTTAGCAAAATGTGTCATTTTCCTGTTGCTTTGTAAGTGGAGGAGCAAAGTTGCATTTCTGTTTTGGCAGAAACAAGATATGCTATTTGCAGTCTCCTTGTTTTGGACCCAACCTTGCTTTGTGTGTGATTGTAATATGTTACAACCATACAATTATTTTTATATATTTGAATATCTTGACTGTTTTATGTTTCTCCAGTGGATAGTAGTGAAATACTACCTTTTATGTGTTATATTGAAGCAGGGCTTTTATTTATATGATACTTATGTGTATTATCCTTATTTTGTGTTTTATGTCACCTAGGACTATGGCACCCATGCATCTCAATACCTGAAACCCCACCTTCAGTGACCTTAAAAATTAAGTCATTGTGGAAGCATTTAGGCATCATGGTGCCTTTCCTCTTGAAAGGGGACATGGGTATATGTCTGGCAGAATGCAAATTTTGCACCAAATAGTTGCTAATGTGAATGCAGTAGGTGGCCAGAGCAGGGCATATAATCAGGTGCACCATAGGGCCACTGACATGATTTCACCGACCCGGAGGAGAGCAGTTGCAGTGGCCCATGAACGGATGGCTACCAGGTGGGCTGCTACAGAGCCACCACGGACACCAAATGAGGAGTTTCTATCAACTTTCAGGGATCCAGAAAGCTCACTGGAAAGTGCACAACAGCATGTCATTGATGTTGGTGCTGCAGTTTCAAGGAGGACAAGTATGTCCCAGGAGGAGCTTCCAGGTAGGCTTACCCATCTCAGTTGTTAAATACATCTTGTATAGTAAAATATTGACATCAATACAAGTTTTGTTTATCATTAAATGTGCTTGGGTGGGGGAATAGTTGTAGATTGATACAGTTAACAACACATTCTGATTGATTACATATGGGCTTGGGATGGATGTGTCATCCAAGTTCTTGTTAAAAGTATTGTTAATTTATATATAAAGAGCAAAACATTTTAACCCCATGTGTTACTGTTCATTCTGATGATGGTGTCCTTACCTTTTGCTTAACTTCTTCCAGGACCATCCAGCATATGAAGCATACCATCATCTGCACATGGTAAGCCAAATATTTTTATGTCAGTACTGATGAGCAGCAGTTCAAAGAAATATTTAATTTGTGGTGTGGGTGCTAGGACTGTTGTGTGTAGTGCTGTACTGTCTCTAATAGTAGCACCACTGTTAGTTTGTTAGTCTATATTGGACTATAGTAGTGTAAGTATTATTTTTTTCCTGTGTTTGTTGCTTATTATCACAGGTGATCCTGACAGTGGAAGTATGAGACTCCTACCACCTGATGTCAAAGTATCAGCAGACTTTGATGATGATGGTGGTCAAACAGAGGCACAGTCAGGGGTGGGGTGCTCAGCGGAGGCCCGCTGTCAATCCTCCACCTGATCTAGGTGTGTTTTCCCATGCCACTCAACATATGTTTAGGGCCATCATGGAGGCACAGGCACATTCCAATAGGTCCTCCAGAGAAATACTTATGGTTGTAGATGTGGCACAGACTGACATGCATGACTCCCTCCACCATGTTGCTGATTGAATGGATCAGATGAATGACACGTTGGAATGGGCAGTTTCTGTAAAGGAATGTCTGCTGAGAGGGGAATGCATCTACACAGGGACAGGTCAGCACATCATCTAATGTTAGCTGACATGGCCATGCCCAATCATGCTCCCATAGTGGCACTACTTCCACTGTTCCATCAGTGGCTGAGGTGTCCACACCCAAAAGTGGCAAGTCATGGGATTGTAGTCCTGGGCGTGCTCATGAGGGGAAATCATCCATCAGACATCAGTTACTTTCAAGTAGCAGCAGTGTATCTGACTGTGGGTGTGGGTATGCCAGTGCAAGTCCTGGCACAGCCATTCTCATGGTCAAGTATGACAGCTATGAACTGCCACCTGTACCATGCACAGTACACACCTGTCTGGCATACCACGACAAAGAGCTAGCACAGAACTTGGCTGTGTTCCTTCAGACACCAATTTCACCTAGAGGTTACATACATTCACACACACACAACAAGTACATGGTTCAGCCATGAAACTTAAAGCTCATTCTCTCTCACTGGCCATTTGTTACTTTACTCCAATACCAAAATAAGCACAGCACAGCTACTGGAGAGCCACAGTTTTAATGAATAACCAAGTTAAGCTCTTTCTTCCCAGGGACTTCCTCAGAACAATATTCACAACCCAACCCAGCCTTTAAATAACACTTGGATCTGTTATTTAAAGGCTGGGTTGGGTTGTGAATATTGTTCTGAGGAAGTCCCTATATTGTGGGAAGAAAGCACTTAACTTGGTTATTCATTAAAGTTGTGGCTCTCCAGTAGCTGTGTTGTGCTTATTTTGGTTCTGCAGTTCTGTTCCTGTGGTGTTTTTACTTTACTCCAATGTCTTCCTGCTTCTCTTTCTTATTCACACACACTCACCTACCTTTTGTGTCAGCCTAGACTTCCTGCCCCCGACACACAACATTTTTTGTAAGTGATGATAACTGTGACATATACTTGTTTTCATTGTTTTGGATTCAGGGATACATACGATTTGTGTCTAATGCTCAAGGTGCATAGCAGACTTAGTGCTTAGTATATCTGCATTTGTGATGTTGTTTTGCTAATTGTACTTTTGGCATATTTTGGTCTTAGAAAGTTAGACAGTTGATACAATCAAAACATTTTTTTGCATCGATCAGTAATTTAATAAACTTCTGAGGGTTGTGAAGTCTAAAACTGAAATGTGCCTCATTACTTCCTAACTTGTCTCTTTAATTATTTTCCAATACTAAAGTATGAGGCCAAATTGAGGACACCTGGCGACCATCAATACTATTTGAGAGTTATGAATCTGTAAATCTTTGATGCCTGAGGCCTATTACTTGATAGAGGACACATGTATTCACATAAGTCTCTGCTGTCACATGTCAATGTCATTGCTGTAGAAATCATCCACCTTCTACTTACTTACATTACCAAGTAGCAACATGCAAGGATAAGCCATTCGTTCATATTATTGGACAATTGTGTTTTAACACTCCAGGTTCAACACTTACCTTGTAAATCCAGCAGTTGCTACAGTTTTAGTTCAAGTCTGAATCTGTCTAATGCTAGGAATACACAGCCATTACATTGGTAGGTAAAGGTTGGGTGCATTTTCTGGCATCAATGTTACTATATGTATGTGAGTAGGATGAAGATTTTAGCCCCTTAGGTGGTGAGTAAGTGAGTGTGCTATGCATTGCATCTTAGCCAATGTAAGGGTATGTTGAGCATGCCTACTTCTACATATACCCACAGCTGTTGGTTGCCCCTCTGACTCCTCACCTGCATGTGACTGTGGAGACCTTGCCATTGGTGGTGGGATATGTGCCCCTTCCCCTTGTTGATCCTGTTGAAGCTGCTTTCTCAGGATGATGTTGTGAAGCATGGCAGAAATGTTGAAGATTTCATTATATGTACATGGATTGTACTGTAGGGTTCCCCCACGTGTATCTAGACACTGGAACCACAACTTCAACAGCCCAAACACACACTCTATAATATTTCTAGTTTGAGCATGTGCCTCATTATGTCATTCTTCGGTGAGTCTGTGCGCATTTCTGATGGGCATCATCAGCCACTGTTCCAGTGCATAACCTGCTTCCCACAGTAAATTATCATGTGGGATATTATCCCTTGTGAACATCTGATATAGTTGAGAGGTGTGCCAGATATGTGAATTGTGGTAACTGCCTGTGTTTCCACAATACACAGTCAAGATGATTCCCTTAGCATCACACATGACTTGGCCATTAATAAGGTGGAAGTCCTTTCTATTCATGTAGACCTTTCTCTGTTCCCTGAGTGATGCCTTAATTTCTATATGTGTACAATCTATGGTATCCATTACTTCAGGGTAGTGTGCTACAGGGTAGAACTCCTGCATATTTGTGGCCCTGTCCTCAAGAAATAGATTTGGTCACTGGCATGTTGGAGCATAGCATTCAGGAATTAATGAAGGATCCTGGATGCTGATGCCTGTGACACCCCCAACATGTCCCCTGTTGGTCTGTGAAAGCTTCTTTTAGCTAAAATTCTAACTGCTACACATACCTTTGTCTCCACTGGTATGGGTTCCCTTCAGTTTGCTGTGGGTCTGAACTGAGGATGACAGAGGTTGTAGAGTTCCATCTACCCTATAACACTCTACAATTTCCATCTCATGCAATTTGTGATAAGTTAACTGGGATCTGAAAACTCTTCTCCTTCTTGGCCTTGGTCTATTAGCAGCAGCAGCAGCATAGACTTCAGACTGTTGCACACACACATGAATTAAAGCAACAGCAGCCCCTAACATTTTTTCTGTCACTGTATTCCAATAGGTTTTGGAATTCACAGGGAAAACCAGCACTAAGTCTACACAATTGCTTTATAGCTTGATGAATAGCTCCTCCATCTTGGATTGGTTGATTAGTATGCAATTCAGCTACTTATGCTGTAATTAGCATGCTATGGTGTTTAATGTGGTTGTGCAGCTCTATACATCATGTAGAGCCACTTACTGAATACAAAACAGTGCATTACCATGTTAACGGACCATTAAGGGTTTATTGAATCTGCCCTCATCACTTTTCACCTAAACAGGTATGAAAAAAGTTTATAAATATGTGTGTACAACTTGCTTTCATTAATTACAGGAGACATAAATGTGTACATATATGTATTACTATTATTACAATCAGGTTATATACAAAGATTGAATACTAAATGCTTATCGTTATACAATATATTTTAATGTCAGACAGGTGTGAGGCTTTTTAATAACTCCAACTTCATCTGTATTATTAATGCCCATGAACTTACTGAATTTATTTTTAAACAGGTTGAAGCTATAACTATCTTTTGTATCATTTGTTTGTCATTTGGCTCTTTATTTAACCCTTTATATGTAAATCTACAGGATGAAGATGTTAGGTAAATAGAATATTCAGAGGTCAGGGGTATGATATTGGAGTTATTCAGAAGTAGTTAGCACACAGCATTACATGAAATAACATGATTTGGGAGGGGGTGATTCAGAGACACAAGTGGCACAATATGCGGTGATATGCAAATGACTATATGATGTCATACAAATGAATGCTATCATACTAATGAGAATCATCACATAAGCAAATGATGGCATTAAACATGGCAGAGCAATTCAGAAAACTATATATTTAGCACAAAGCCAGAATAATGATCTGCTCTGAATACCAGGATTTTGCAGTCTACAGGAGCTTCACTCACACTATTATGCTAAGAGTAGAATCAGTTATAGCCAAGCAATGTGTTAGTGGCCACTTTCAGAGCCAGTGTCCATGATGCCCGCCACCCCACCCCTACATTGCAGATGGGTCCACCAAATGCTGACATATTATTGCAGCTGCAGTCAGGACATTGCCAACCATTACCACATGGACAGTGATACCATACAGGAATTAGTAGACATGTGCTTCTCACATATGGTATGCAAGGGAATTCATGGACTGTCTGTCATAGTGGACAGAAACATATGTGTAGGGGATTAACCATCCTTGCTATGGGAATCTTTCACTGTCTGATAGATGACACATTATGTGTGTCACAGGCCTCAGCCTCAAGACTCCTACACCAGTTCTTTGATATGATGTTGCAGTTTTGGGAGCATAAGGAACTGCAAAAAGGACTCCAAAACAAAGCAAGCAAGCAGATAACGATAGGACAAACTCGCCACCACGGAGACCAGTTCAGGAAACCTTTAATGTAATCCAAACGCCAAACAATCCAAAAACATGAACGCCTTAGTATAAAAATCACACACTGCGTTTTCGTCACCTTCTCGACTTCATCAGAATAACCAGTACATCAATTAGAAGTGCTTTTATATAGTCTCTACCTTCAGTTAATTGCTCATTAATTAGAATCAATTAAGATTTAAAAAAGTAGTTAAAAATTGTTCAAAACTGCTTTATCCTCCATAACACTATAAATACATTTCTGCCACACAATATATGATTCCTAAAAACTTTAAATATATATAAATATGTTAAAAACTGCAACAATATTTTTATAAATATTCTAATAAATAAATTGTGTACTTAAAAATATATATATATAATTCATAAAAAATATATAATTACATGTGGATAGAAGAACTTGCTGTTTGCTGCCATAAGATATATATTGAAACAGTTGAACCATTCTCAGATAAATTCATATGTGAAGTACATTACAAGAGACTCATAAATACTAAAATACAAAAAATCCCATAAATATAATGCCATTCATGATATAAAAATAAAACTATGAGAAACATATCTGGAATACATATTTTATTCTCATGATTCCAGATAAAGGAGACTATGGGAGCCTCTGGTGGCAAGAGTAGGTAATAACATTCCTACAACTTGGCTGCTCTTAATTTCAATAAAGGTAATATAGTTATGTTATCATTTAACCCTGGATATTTATCAGCATTCAACGCTACTTGCCACCAAAGCTCTCTATACTCAATTCTAGTCTCCCAAGGTCCCTCCCGGATATCTGGTTGAATGTGCTCTATAATCAGGAACTTAAATTTATATTCCTTGCATATTTTGCTGTGCTTATATAAAGCATTACTTTCTTTCTTAATGGAAATTTCATAAATGTGCTCATAAATCCTTTTTCTTAAAACTCTTTCAGATTTACCAACATAAAATGAGCCACACTTTTCGCAAAAAGCAAGGTACACTATCCCTTTTGTATTACAGTTAAAATATTCCGGACTACTTATCATTTTATTCCTGCTTGGGATATAATACCCTTCCCCATTTAATACATAACTGCATTGGCCACAATGCCCACATTTATAGGTTCCCTTCTTGTTATTATTTCGGTTATTGGGGGTCTTCTTACTTTCCAAAATATTACCCATATTTCTGGAATTCCTATAAATTACTTTCTTAGGAATATTAGATATACCTTCTATATCAGAAAATGCTAGAAACCTATCCCATTCTTTAAAAAATATTTTACTAATTCCACTATTTATACCATTGTATTCCAGAACCAAGGCCTGTGAAAAGTCTTCTGACTTTTTACTATTACTACTTGTTAGCCCATTACCAAGGGCGGAGTTAGATGTTCCTCCATTTCTTTGCCCTTTATATATAGGTTCAAATCTGCCCTTCCTTCCTTCTTCCACTTCTATCCTTATTTGCTCCACAAACTCATTGGGGTAGCCTCTCTCTTTAAACATCTTTTCTAATAAATCACATTCATTTTTGAAGTCCTGCTCCAAACTTGTCATGCGGCTGCCCCTAACAAATTGTCCCTTGACAATACTTTTTTTACAATGTTTTGGGTGGGCACTTAGGAAATGCAAGAAGGAATTGCAGTATGTGGGCTTCCTATAAACTCTGGATTCATAATGTCCTTCTCCCTTATAAAATTCAACATCCAAGTATACTAAACTAGCATCTGAAACATGATGTGTGAAACTCAAAAAACTAGTGGTTAGATTCAAGTATTCTAAAAACTCAGATAATCTGTCCCTCCCAGCCGTCCAGAGAATAACTATATCGTCCAAAAACCTCCTGTACATTATCCAACAGTCTTTGTAAATAGATTAAAGGACGTACTTTTCTTCCCAAAATGCTAAAATAAGGTTAGCATATGTGGGGGCACAGGCTGCCCCCATGGCTACTCCTTTGATCTGCTGGAAGAACTCTCCTTTGAAATGTATGTAATTGTTGCTCAGGACCAAGTCCATGAGCCATAAACATGCCAATTTGTCATTCCTAGTCATACCTTCATATCCAAAGACTATATCCTCCAATATGATCTTACCCTCATCATGAGGTATAGAGGAGAATAAATCAACTACATCAATGGTTAAGAATAACACATCATCCTGCCATATACAATGATTTAAATCTCTCAATAACTCCCATGAATCTTTCAAAATACTCGGTCTCCCAGTCCATATAGGCTTTAACTTGAGGTCCACGGATTTGGCCAGGGTTTGGGTTTTAGAACCTTCAGCTGACACTATAGGTCTTAATGGGGGATCTAGTTGATTTTTGTGGATTTTCGGTATCCCAAAAATCGTGGGAATCTTTGGTTTATCCACCTTCAAAAATCCATAACTACTAGGACTTATCAAACCCTCCTGTAGCATGTCATACAAGGCTGCATCGATTTTATGGTAAGCTATATTGATCTCATTTTTAGAGACTATTCTATACCTATTTTCATCCCATAAAAGCGTATACATTTTGCTATCATAGAGGATGTAGTCCATAAAAATGATACCCCCTCCCTTGTCAGGTTTCATTACTCTTATTTCTCGATTATTCTTGATCTCATTTAACAATTCTTTTTCTCTTGTGGTTATATTCCTATGACATATGTTGGTACCACTATACTTTCTAATTTCGCTCTCTACCACTTTCTCTAGATTCTTTATTTGGGGATGTAATGGTGGATTGTATATACTTTTCTTCCTTAATGTGTCACCACCCATCCCATTTTTGTTTCTATTGTTATTTATACTAGGCCACAAGACATTGAAGTTCACTTTTCTCAAAAACAATTTGATATCCAATAGACTTCTAGCCACATCACCCTTGTTGTCAGGAATGAATTTCAAGCCCTTGGAGAAAAGGGCAAAATGTTCTTTCTCCACCTTTAAATTACTAAAATTATATACACTAAAATTATTCCAAGTAAGACATTGTTTATCAATTGATATAACATCAGTTTCACAAGGGAGATCCGGGTCGGGGTTTAATAAAATTTCCCCCTCCCCCTTCTTCCTCCCCTCCGCTGAAAATTTCCATTTTGCTGACCTTGTTTATTAATTAAACGCTCAGATCTGCGTAAGGGTGGGAAAGCTTCATCATAATCCCTATCCCTCTCTCCATAAGGCCCATCACCCCCATCATGTTCCATTAACTCAGGTTCCTCATTAACATCACTGGAATCAATATATATATTTCCATAAGTTTTATATGGCCCCTGTGGTTTTGGGTAACTATTATGTGTATTGTAATCATGTATATCCCTTCCTAACTTTTTAATCTTTCTCTGAAGGAGGTCATTGCACCTCTGCTCAACATTCTATCTAATATTGTAGTACTTAGATTTCTCCTCCTGCATGCTAAATAATAAATCCCTATGGATGTACTGGTCTAAGATTTCAATATCTTTCTGAATACCTTCCAGTATTCTCACATTTTCTTTAATGATTAGTCTAAGAACATCTAAACCACATTTGTTAAAAATACCCACTAACTCCTTGCAGTAATTAGATTCAAACACAACATTGTTGGGAAATTTAAAGACCCTTAGGCCCTTAGGTACAATTTCTTTCCCAATACATTCTTTCAAATACTCATTTTCAATAATCAAAGATCTATATTTGTACATTAAATTACTTAATTATTCAATTTCTGTTTGTAAGTCCCATCAGCCACACTTGGCCCATTAAAATTACTGCCATGAAAGTCAATATTAGGTTTGGAGCATAACCAATCTAAATCTAATTTATCTATGGGTAATATTTTGGAAAGTAAGAAGACCCCCAATAACCGAAATAATAACAAGAAGGGAACCTATAAATGTGGGCATTGTGGCCACTGCAGTTATGTATTAAATGGGGAAGGGTATTATATCCCAAGCAGGAATAAAATGATAAGTAGTCCGGAATATTTTAACTGTAATACAAAAGGGATAGTGTACCTTGCTTTTTGCGAAAAGTGTGGCTCATTTTATGTTGGTAAATCTGAAAGAGTTTTAAGAAAAAGGATTTACGAGCACATTTATGAAATTTCCACTAAGAAAGAAAGTAATGCTTTATATAAGCACAGCAAAATATGCAAGGAATATACATTTAAGTTCCTGATAATAGAGCACATTCAACCAGATATCCGGGGGGGACCTTGGGAGACTAGAATCGAGTATAGAGAGCTTTGGTGGCAAGTAGCGTTGAATGCTGATAAATATCCAGGGTTAAATGATAACATAACTATATTACCTTTATTGAAATTAAGAGCAGCCAAGTTGTAGGTATGTTATTACCTACTCTTGCCACCAGAGGCTCCCATAGTCTCCTTTATCTGGAATCATGAGAATAAAATATGTATTCCAGATATGTTTCTTATAGTTTTATTTTTATATCATGAATGGCATTATATTTATGGGATTTTTTGTATTTTAGTATTTATGAGTCTCTTGTAATGTACTTCACATATGAATTTATCTGAGAATGGTTCAACTGTTTCAATATATATCTTATGGCAGCAAACTGCAAGTTCTTCTATCCACATGTAATTATATATTTTTTATGAATTATATATATATTTTTAAGTACACAATTTATTTATTAGA
The DNA here is from genome assembly GCF_019279795.1 of Protopterus annectens. NCBI lineage: Eukaryota > Metazoa > Chordata > Ceratodontiformes > Protopteridae > Protopterus > Protopterus annectens. The sequence goes on from NC_056735.1 coordinate 1,153,462,685, forward strand.
ATATTTATAAAAATATTGTTGCAGTTTTTAACATATTTATATATATTTAAAGTTTTTAGGAATCATATATTGTGTGGCAGAAATGTATTTATAGTGTTATGGAGGATAAAGCAGTTTTGAACAATTTTTAACTACTTTTTTAAATCTTAATTGATTCTAATTAATGAGCAATTAACTGAAGGTAGAGACTATATAAAAGCACTTCTAATTGATGTACTGGTTATTCTGATGAAGTCGAGAAGGTGACGAAAACGCAGTGTGTGATTTTTATACTAAGGCGTTCATGTTTTGGGATTGTTTGGCGTTTGGATTACATTTAAGGTTTCCTGAACTGGTCTCCGTGGTGTCGAGTTTGTCCTATCGTTATCTGCTTGCTTGCTTTGTTTTGGAGTTTTGGGAGCATATATTGTTTCCATGGACAGCAAGAGACAGCCACCCCTCTGTGGACATTCTGCAACTTAACCTGTTTCCCTGATGTCCTGGGAGACCCCTGATTGCACTCACATTGTCATGAAGACACCACTGCTCCATGTGGCATCCGGCATATCAACCAGAAGGGCTTCCACTCCATCAGCTACTCTGTGGAGTACAGTGAACACATTGTTATATATAATGTGCCTTTTTGTCATCTAGGCAGTTCCCATGATTCTCACATCTGGCAGCCATGCAACCTCTACCAACATTTCATGTGGGGTGATGTCATCTAGTTGGTAAGTACACAGACTGCCACATACAGAGTCCTAGATATGCTGTTTCTATTGACAGAGGCAGCAAGCCACTCATAATGGTATTCACTGGGTTTAATTTTCCCAAGTGTTTTGGGTTTCTAATACCATGAGTGGAATGGACCCTGTTCCTAAGTCAGGGTACAACCAGACAGCATGAAATTAGTATTGTTTCAAAGTTTGATGTTAGCCAAAAGTGCTCTTTGCAGCACCCTCAGTATGCACAGAACTGACTCATTCTGTAATTCATATACAGTTACATGTATTGGTAGCATATTTAAATTTGATTGTAAATTCTTTTTTATTAGTCCTGTTGCTCCTACTACTATTGGAACTCTCTGGGTATTTTTCTTCTGCAACACTCTCATTTCTGCCTACAGATCCTGGGATGTTATCAATGTCCCACTTATGTAAGTAATTATAATCACTTGTTGAAGCAATTTCAATAATCAATGCTATTTTTTTGTTTGTTTTTGTTTTGTGGGGTTTTTTTTGTTTTTTTCTTGGTTTTCTCACATCTATTTTTGAACTGTTGGTAATGGCTGATCCCATGTAATATAAACTTCATCATTCTGTACAATGCTTTGTGGTTCATGTTTCCAATGCTTCTGAGTGAATTCAATATTGCAGTGTTGGCACAATCCCCAAAACAACAGTCTTCCCATATTATTGTGCCTTTCAGTGTACCTCTACCATGAGTGTATCCAGCAACACAATGTGTGACTGTTTCCAGTCCTTTTTTTACAGAGCAAGCATTGTCTTTTCTCCCACATGTTCAATGGACTTTGTAAACCAATGTGTAGGTAATCCATTATCCTGGGCCACCATTATTAACCTTTCATCTTTAGGTTTCAGTTCACCTCTCCTTAACCATTCCTGTGTCAAATTCTAATCAACATGAGATTGTTCCAGAAGATTTCTGTACTTATTCTGCACATATAAAATGAAATTGTGAGAACAATACAGAAGTAGCAAACATTGTAACAGAGATAAAAGAACTGGAAGTAGGATCTTTAAAAAGGGTAGGAAAAAATTATATAGAAAAAATGAAATTGTGGGAACAATACATGCAGAATAATGTTTTTGAGGAGAAGTGAGGTGTAAGGGAAGGCAGAAATTGTCCAATTTATGTAATGCTGGATTTATGATAATTGTATAAAATAATATGTGATGACCCTCCACTGGTCCAGTAATCAAGGAGCCTCAATCCTCACCACTGGCAACAGTGGGGAACATTCACTGAGAAGATGCCAAGTACACATACAGTATTTCAAGATGCAGTTCTCTGCATAAAGTGCAATTTCCCTTAAGAGCACACAGAGACCAAGTCAGTCCAGAGCTGGTTTCTCACTCTTTCTCCAGATCCCCAATAAGACTCCCCACTGCTACAGTTATAGAGTTGAGATCTCAGCTGAGTGACCAAGCTAAGACCTCCATCACCCTCTCTGTCAAACCAGTGCTTCATGTTCCTGCCCAAGTAGCTGATACACGCACTATTTGAGGTTTGATTTACACACATACACACACCTGGGAAAGGCTGGCACAGGTTTAGTAGCTGTGCTCCCTTCTACCCAGACTATAACAGTTTCCACTGCCACCAGTCACTCCTTATCAGCTTCTTTAAGAACCTTAACAAAGGGTGTCCAATCTTACTGTGTAATATTAATACTAATACAAATGGTAGTTTAACCAAGAGCAAGGCTATTAGGAGTGGCCCACACAGCGTCACCAAATAAATATACAAGTACTCTCAAAACTTAAATATCTCAACACAGATCAGCCACAATGAAAGGTTTAAATATATTTAATAATAAATAATAAAAGAACAAGACAATACTAAATATATATTCACAGTGACATCAGAGTTCAAATAACAGGAAATATTTAAAATAACATTGCAGTACATGCCCACACAAATAAAGAAAAACATCTAAACTAAGCTTTACAGTATTCCTGACTGAATCTAAGAGAATTATACTATTGCCTAGAAACCTACTTCATTAGAGCAAGGCAAATGTTGTTGTGAATGGTTCTTGTTGTTGTTGTCAGGTCCAAGACAGAATGCAGAATGCTCTGTCTCACTAAGAGACCTCTCAAATTAATATCTAAAATATATTACTGGGATAGCTTGCAGAATGACATCATTTCTGATCATTTGACTTCTAGTTCCCAGGCCAAAACCCGCATTGCTAGAAGTTGGCACCATTTATTTAGTATCTATCTGTAAAAATATACAGACAAGGGCTTTTGCTCAGATCTTTGGCTGATGCTGGAAGTCATAAAACAATTGCATTCCTTCATGCTTCAAAAGTAGCAATTAGTTCACTCCAAGGACAGTACAGAAAGCTTCTTATTACAGACTTTATGTCTCTAGCTGCATTAAAAAATTGAGTGATAGCCTCTTTATTGAGTAGCCTATAAAGTAATTTAATTTCAGATATTGTTCTAAAGTTTGATGGGCTGAAGTTAACCCTCTGGTTTCCTCTGTTAAGCATATATATTTAAACATTTACAGAAGTGCAGATACATTTCTGTTCTCTTCCAGTAGGGCACACTGTGGTTACATTTCAAACACAGCACTCTACAAATACCTTTTTAACACACATGTCTGTGCAAGCAGTTTGATATACACATGGCATACAGTTCTAATACATTTGTAACACAAGCATCTTGTATAAATCATTTCTACATTCACCAATGACATATAATTATTTACAAAATTCCAGATAGCTGTGCTGGCAGTATCTCCTTTTGTCACATAATATATGTGACGTATAATGTTTGTAAGTGTGAATGTGTTAACATGGTCTGTTTTTTTTCATATAGATGTATGTTTGCCTCTGTTTTAAGTAATAATTCAATAAAGGTGTTAAAAAAGAAGGAGATTCACCCCGAGATTCATGAAGCTTGTGCCAGGTGCAGGAGTAGCATCGGTGTTCCAACACCAAATATGGCCACCGAGCGATGCAGGTATGAGCTGTTTTCACATGCACTACCTGTGTACGCTACGCCAGCATAGCTCTCAGCTCCTGTATGCTAATCACCCCATTTGCAGCAGTGTAGCATGCAAATGAGGGTATTTAGCGATCCAGGAAGTGGTGCAGGAGTAGTGTAAGCATGCAGAAATGTAAACCGTAAAAAAAAACGGTTTACATTACTGCAAACATAAAATTGGAGCCATGTCAGCCGGCCAAACACATGTATTACATTGTTAATATATGGCTAAATATATAGCCATTGGCATAAAAAAATGTACAAAATGTAAAAATAACATTTGTATTCTTTCTTGCACTATCACAAAGTTTAAAGCATAGGGCAGCGGCGCGCAAACGGGACTGTAAGAAAAATAGAAAAAAAGAAACTAAAACTGCAATGTAACACATATCATGATTTCCCCATAATAGTCAATGGCAGGCATGTTACACCACACCATGCTGCAAGGGTTGCTAAGGGGCTGTGTTAGTGTTATGCACGGTTTCTAGGAATTAGTAGGCAATCTAATGCAAATAAAAGGAGTTATACTGAATCACAGATTTCCTCCTGGTGTAAGGATGCACCTCACAGTGTAGTGTTATAACACCGAGGTGTGACCATGAGATAAAGATGACATCAAGAGAGGGGTGTGTCACCTTTGCTGTAAACACATTGGAGCAATGTCAATCTGGTTTGCCTGTAGCTAAGCAAAGCTAAAGGAAAGGGGTGTGTTTAACTGGCTTTAGCTTTGCCTAGCTGAGAGCACACAAGGTAACTGAGTATGCATGTGAACGGAGATTAAAAATGGGCTTAAACCCAGTAAACGGGTTTGTGCGGCGCACACCGGAGCTGAAACAGGAAGGATATAGGAAAAAAATAAAAATGCTGCAGCAGGGAAATTGGAGTACAAATGAGTAATTAACATCTAGGAACCTGGGCCATTGACAACAGCTAACAAGGCTGCTAGCAGCTACCCACAGCACAGGAAAGGGGAGGGGCTATACTGCAAAGAAAACAGTAAAGTGTCACAGCAGAACAAAGTAGAATTGCATTATATCAGCTACATAACACACTTTGCAACACACGACTGGGTAGGGAAAGTACAAGACAATAAAGCTGGCAGGTGGATGCATGCCTGACAATGGGAGGGAATCTAAATATAAAAGGGAATTAAAGGGCAACAGATGAATCAAGCCAGGCAAGCATAACTCCACACTAAAGCCCCCACACTTGCAGTAATCAATGTAAAACCCATACGTAAGATACCTTGCAGCTGGAATTGCTCATACACAGCCAATGACATAAGCAGCATCTATAGCACAATAGTATAAAGTGTGAAAGCACCTCACACACACTTATGTTTTCCCATACACACTGCACCATTGGTGTATACAAACAGGGAAGTTTTAATATGTAGATGTTAGGGGCTGCCATTGCTTTGATCCACCAGCATGTGATGGAGACTGAAGGTGGTGAGGAGGATGATGCTGACAACCACCGTAGGCACCAGAGGAGGAGAAGAGTGTTCAGACCCAGGGTAACCTACCAGGGGCTACATGATCTGGAGATAGTAGAGCATTACAGGGTGGACAGGGACACCCTACAGCAACTTGTGGAGCTGTGACGGCCATGCCTCAGAGCCAGAACAAACAGTGGATACCAAGGTATGTGTAGAATACTAGCCACAGGTACCTTTCAAAGGCCAACTGGGAATATCATGGGGATCTCACAGGCATCAGCATCCAGGGTACTCCACCAGTTCCTGGATGCCATGTTACCACATGCCAATGAGCACATATACTTCCCCCAAATGCAGAAGGAGTTGGCCAGCAGTATGCGTCTCTTCCACCATGTGGCAAAATACCTGGAGATACTGGGTGCAATAGATTGCACACACATATACATCAAGTCACCACCCAGTGAGCAGGGTAGGCGCTACATAAACCACAAGGGATACCCCTCCATCAACTGCCAGGTCATGTGCAATGCCCAGGGCATTATCATGGATGTGTGTGCTGGCAGCTCTGGAAGCTATCATGACTCCCACATCTGGCATGCCTCACATCTGTATCAGGCATTTGCCAAGGAGGGACATCCCATATGGCCATCTGGTGAGGGATGCTGGCTATGCACTAGAACCGTGGATTGATGACACCCATCAGAAATGCACACACACCCATGCAAGAACGCCATAATGAGGCACACGCACAAACCAGAATTATCATAGGGCGTGTGTTTGGGATGCTCAAATCACAGTTCCATTGCTTGGACATATCCAGTGGAGCCTTGCAGTACTCTCCAGCCACATGTGCCCACATCTTCATAGTATGTGCCATGCTACACAATATGATCCTGCAGAAACAGCTGCAGCAGGGACAGAATGGTGAAGGCCCTCACAGCCCACCACCATTGCCAATGGCCCCACAGGCACAGAGGGACTCAGGCCAAGAGCGCCCTGAGCCAGCCCCTGTAGGCAGACGGAGGTGTGCCCAGTATGCCCATGCCTTAGCAAGGAGAGAATGTAGAGCACAGACACTGACAGTGTAGGCACCTAGGGACTGACACCTTTCCCCACCTGCACACACAGTAAAAATGGATGGCACACACACAAGATTACCTGTAAATTATCATGTATAGGCAGTCTACTGTGTGCATCCAACATAGGCATCCCACAACTATTGCACACATGACTGCTATTGGTACAAGGTAAGTCAAGAACAATAAATAAAGCTATCAGCATGTACTGGTACTGTATGTATAGGTTCATAAGTTCATAGGTAGGTACTAGGCTAACTGCCCAAGGGCATTCGTAAGCATAGCCAGAATGTGTCAGCGTTTGCCACCCCATTGATTAATTAACTGCCCCTCTGTCGAGCAGAGCCAATGGTGGGATCCCTGGGGTGTATCTACCATTCCCCATCCACTCTTCAAGGTTTCTCTTGAAGAGTGTTAGTGAGGGGCTCTGTATAATGCAGTTAGGGATGTTGTTTCAAAGCATGGGGAGTCTCTGTGGCAGGAATCTGTCCCTCCAGCATGTTCTATTTATTGTTGTGGCAAGGTTTAGCTCACTAGAGCGCGTGGCTCACAGTGACATGGATTTCCTTAGGTGGAGCATATCCATTAAGTCTGAGTTGGACATGGCTTTGTAGGCCAGCAGAGATCATCTCTGAGTAGCCAAGATGACACTGAGTACAGTTGGAGTTTATTCAGTCTGGTTCCATAGGATATATGTTTGAGGCCAGTAATCCTCTTTGCGAGGTACTTTTGTGGTCTTTCCAGCTGTTGGAAGTGTCTTTTGAGGTACATACCAAATGGGGTACTGTACTCTATGATGGGCCTAATGAGTGACGAGTAAAGGGGCAGTATAACCTCAGTATGTCTAGATGCAAACCCATTAGTAATTAGATGGCCTACATAGAAGGATGTCCTAACTACTTTGGCAATATGATTGTCAAAGGAGAGATTACTATCTACCTTATTCCCCAGATCTCTTACTACCTTGTCTGTATTAAGGGGGCTGCCACCTATGTGGTAATTTGTGGGTGTTTCATTTTTCCAAAATGGAATGACTATGCATTTTCTGGCATTTAGCTTGAGGCCATGACTTTGACACCCTGTGTCGGTCTCCGTGAGGCCCTTTTAAAGGATGTCTGTGTCAGCTGGACTGTCAATTATGGCTCCCAATTTGCAGTCATTGGCAAACTTGGTCTGCCATAGTCCACCTGCGTTTGCCTGTACCTCTGAGAAGTATATGCCAAACAGTAGTGGTCCCAGGACTGAGCCCTGTGGGTCACCAGTTGTGACTGGTTAAGAGTTGGACCTGGAGGCCGCAAGTCTTGCCATGTGGGTTCTGTCTGTAAGGCAGTTGGCAACCCATCCTGTGATGTAGGGGTTTATGTTCAGGCTGGTGAGTTTATCAATAATACCTGAGTGGGGAATGGTGTGGAAAGCCTTGACGAGGTCCAGATAGGATATATGAACCACCTATCCCCTCATCTATTGCCTGGGTGAATGTCTGTAAGACGTCAACCAAGTTCAGTAGGCATGATATGCCTTCAACCAAGCTGACCTGGGTTGGGTCAAGTGTTTGGAGGTTACCAATATCTTTGTTAATGAGTTCCATGATGATGTGCTCCATAGCCTTGCAGACCAGGCTAGTCAGGCTTTTGGGGTGGTAGTTACCATGGTCAGTTGTGGCTCCTCCTTTATGGAGTAGAATAACCATTGCTATCCGCCATTCTATGGGCATGTAGCCTGTGGAGAGGTTGAGGTTGAAAAGCTTATTTAGGTGGGGGGTTAGTTTGTCTTGTAGTTTTTGCAAGACAACGCCTGGGACACCATTTGGCCCCACTGATGCAGTGATTTGCCTTTTGAGAGGGCTATTTTCTCCTGTGCATCTGTGATGTCTGGGACACTGTACTTTTCTTGTATTGTTGTGTGCCCTTTAGGGGGTGATATGGGGGTGAAGTTTGCACTGAATGTATCTGCAAGGTTGTTGGCGATAATAGTAGGTTCAGTATATTTTGTGCTATATTGCACCAGCACAGCGCAAATCTGTGAGTTACCACTTAGATTCTTGACATAGCCAAAGAAGGCTTCGTGGTTATCTTTTGAATCCTTGGCTATTTTCCTTTTAAAGTTAGCCTTGGATGATTTCATGAGAGACCTTTGTTTCTTACTAATACTGGTCAGGGATGTCTTTCCTTCTTGGGATTTTCTTTTATTTCTGGACTACTGTCCCCCTTCTGTTGTATAGCCTGTTTATTGTAGGGGTCCACCAGACTGGTGTCCTTGTCTTGGAGGCATGAGTCTTGGTTTACCAGGGATGGCACGATCCATACATCCTTGTATGTGCTCATAGAGTGCATTTGTAAATCTTTCTGTATCTTGGGCAGTGTTTTCCCTTAGTGTGGGAGCTGTGAAACTTCCCACCTCTGTCTTTAGTACTGTGAAGTTAGCTGTAGGAAAGGTTTTTACTGTGGTTTCCTTGGGTGGGGGAGATGGTGGGGTGTGGACATCCACAGTGAATAGTTTATGGTCAAATCTAACCAGTGATGGGTTTACCTCTGCTGTGTTTCACCTGTTGCTCATGTTGGTGATTACCAGGTCTAGTATGTTTCCACCTCTGGTAGGGGAGTTTACCATCTGATCCAGGGTGTTTGAGTTGATAAATTCCAGGAAGCGCTGGGCCTGGAATTAAGTGCTCAAGTAGTTTTCCCAGTTAATGGTAGGGTAGTTGAAATTTCCCAATATCAGGGCGTTCGGTAGGACTGTCATGTTTTCCACTGTCTTCAGAAAGGTGGAGTGGTGGTCCTGAGTCATGGAGGGTGATCTGTAGCAGGCCACCATTTGCATTGCAGTTTTGGCTGATGTTAGCTGCACATGGATGATCTCAGAGGTATCATGCTGCCCCACTAACCTGGAGATGTAGGTATCCTTGATTAATATGGATACACCCCCTCCATTTCTGTGCCAGTCAATGTTCTGTGGCCAAAATGTGTAGTATGAGTTGTAGTCCAGTAGTGCTGGGGTGCTCTCAGGAGCCTTAAAACAGGTTTCAGTTACTGCACAGATGTTGACATTGTCCATACCGAGGAGTGCTGTGAGTGCGTGCATTTTGTGATTTCATCTCCTGGCATTGAGTAGTACAACCCTCATTGTTTTACTTTTTTGTGCTGTTTACAGAGGTGTGTTTCACCTTTGAGCCTTGCCTAAAAAAGGCACCATGGGGGCGGAGAGATCCTTGGCCAGTATTCAAAAGCCTAAGGGCGACAGGTGCAAGCCAGTATGGTATTGTTGCATGCATGTTTCCCATCTATGCTTGTTTCTCACCTTTCCTGTAGGTAACCTACTGGTAGGCAATAGAAAGCCTTAAACTGATACAAGCCTTCTAGCCTCCAAGAGAGACTTTTGGAGTGATTAAGTATCAGTGTTCTGCATATTCTTGCTGTACTTAACAATTTTCTGCCTACATGCTCATTTCTCACTGTATATTGTGATCTGAAAGCTCTGTTTATTCACATATTGTATTTCTTTGACGGCCTATGCTTTAGAGGTTCACAGGTAGGTACTAGGTTATCCGCCCAAGGGCATTTAGAAGCATAGCTACAATGTGTTGGCTTTCTCCGCCCCGTTGATCAATTAACTGAGCCTCTGTCAAGCATAGCCAATGAAGTGATTCCAGGCAGAGGTGCCAGAAGCTGTTGAAGACTGTGAGGGTGGAGGGTGATAGGGGCACTTGGGTGATAGGGGCACTTAGTGATCTAAAAAGGGTATGTTAACGTGAAAACTCCACACCATTCAATTTCCCTGACAGGTCTTGCAGCTGTAAAACTGGGGGGGGCCCCTCTGGCTGTATGGTTCTGGCACACATGATCCTGGGGTGTATATTCCATTGCCCATTCACCTGTCAAGGTTTCTCTTGAAGGTTGTCAGTGAGGAGCTATGCCTAATGTAGTTAGGAATTTTATTTTATATTCTCCCCTTTCATTTCTTATGTTATTATTTCAAGAGTAAGTGAAGCTCAGTGGGTTTGCGCGCCACTGCCCTTTGCTTAGCCTAGCTTACACACAGAAGTCATCTAAATAGAAAAATAGGCAAAAGCAATGCTAATGTCAATAGTGCAATTGTTAGAGCATTCACATAGTGTCTGTGCATTTGCGATTCAAATCCCAATAAAGTCAGAGATTTTTTTTATGTTAAAAAGTATACCTTAACCACAGTTTGTATATTTAGGTAGTAATCTTCAGTTTAATAAACATTTGAAACACCCATATAAACCCATGTGTGCCTGAGAGTAAAGTCAACAGAGATTGTAATGTTATGTAAGCACATAGTGAGATGTTACTACACTTAAGTATATATATCCTGGGTAGTTAACGAATGTGACCGTGTTTGTGCACACAGATTATATGCTTTTAAATTTCATTTAACCATGTTTAACTGCCACCTTAATGTCACACAAACACTTTTAAACATGCTTGCAACTGCTTAAAAGAGCCGTATTCTGGCCTAAAAAAGTTTTAATCCATCGCAGGTCTTGAACCTCAGGCCATGCACACCATAGTTACTGGACTTACCACTAAGCCATCTGAGCTGTGTACATGCTTTATGGTTTTCAGAATACACATTTTACTACAGGCATTCCACAGTACTGACAACAATTGGGACAGTCACTTTGTGTACATATGTACAGTACATTGTAATGTACTGTAGTTTGTGAATCAACATATACAAGTTTACATATGTATAACTGTTAAAAATAAATACTAAATATATATATATATATATATATATATATATATATATATATATGCATGTCAGCAATGTGTGCACACGTATATATATATATGTATATATATATATATATATATATATATATATATATCTATATATATATATATATATATATATATATATATATATCGCACATATATATATATATATATATATATATATATATATATATACGTGTGCACACACACATATATATATATATATATATATATATATATATATATCTATATATATATATATACAGACACATGTATAGCCATATATATAAATATCCATGAACACACTTTGTGACACAGAAGCACTCCAAAGGAATTGAAGTGTACACAAAACACATGCAGCTCTGGTATTATAACAATTAATATTAACTTAATTCACCATAGAAGGGATGGTTGTTGTGTATGTGGAGTTTGGGGTGGGGGAGGAATTATGGGTAATGAAATTATGCATCAAGGAGAGCGTGGGATGGATATTCAATAAGTGAACTGGAGGTGTATACATGGAGTATGGAGACAATAAAAAAAGGACACAAAACCAAAACCATGCTCATCCCTAATACACCTTGTCAGGTCACATTGCAACACGTAATTCCACAAACATATGAACATTAACATGTATTATACATATGTACACCAACTGACTGTCACAATTGTTTTCAGTAGTGAGGAATGCTTGTATTAAAAGGTATATTTTAAAAACCATAACATTTGTACATATCTCAGATGCCTTAGTGGTAAAGTCAGTGATTGGTCCCAGGTTCAAGGGCTGTTTATTTTTTTGAGGGCCAGAATAAGGGCTGTTGGATGCAAGTTGATTAAGGCACTTTTAAGCACTTTTAAGTGGGTTTGCACGATGGTAAGTGGAGCTTAAACACTGTTAAATGGATAAGCACTTCACAGGTGTAACCTTTGCTTACCGTCATGCAGAACATGGGCAAACTTGCTTACAACTGCTTAAATGTGTCTTAATCACCATTTTCTAGCAGTGCCTGTTCTGAGAAGTAAAATAATAACCACTTCCAGGATTAGAACCCACAACCATGTACACCATTTTTAGAGTAACCTATCACTAAACTACCTGAGATGTACCTACAGCAGTTGTGTTTTCAGACAGGTTAAAATACAAAAGGGAAGATTGTGTGGAAATAAGACAAACTGCCATGTACCCAATGAAAGGTGTATGCTATACACATATATATATATATATATATATATATATATATATATATATATATATATATATATATATATATATAGATAGATAGCTACATATCTATGTCGGTACATATAAACCTATGCAATAATATATATTACTGGTGCATAAAGATGTATATGTATATATATATATATATATATATATACACACATATACACACGTGTGTATACAGCATCTGAAGTGTTCAAATCTAGTATAACATGGACCATAGCAATCACACATGGTGCCCCCCCCCCTGCAAACAATATCAGCATAAAATATGAAGTGTATATGTCAATACACTATTACAAATATGTCACACGGACATGAGTGAAATAGGGTTAGTCACTAACGCAACTACAACGACTGCAAATATCCATGACAGAAATACACAGACATCTTTTATTTAGCAAAACTTTATTACATTCCGATGTATGGCCAAAAGGATTCAAGGACTAACATTACCTGCATGCAATACAGGAAGCATTTAACAGTGTCTTAATGTATCAGCCTGCAATTACCATAGTATTGGTCCACTAAGAGACACATAGAGACACATAGAGAAAGAACCCCCACACACATATAGAATATGTATAAAAGCAGTTTCTACACACCTGTATCTGCTATGTACACCCACCAACATCTCCCCCACACCCAAACCAATTACAACAATACATACTGTCATACCATTACCAATTATTCACCCACTGTACGACATCTGCTGAAACCTTGACATACCTGGACAGAGTCACACTAACATGGCCCTATGTGGAATAGTTGCTGTTATACAATGGAACAGCTGCTGATGCTATAGGGTTTGTTTGAACAAATCTTGTTTCAGAGGGCTGAAAAGTAATTACACCAGGAAGTGTTACCAATTACTGATTATCAGCACAGTATGATACACATTAACACCAAACTAAAGATGTCTCGTGAGCACACTGTAAACCCCCTAACATTATATGCATAGCCATATAGTCTTGAGCTGGTCAAACAACCTGGCCAGACTGGAACATATGCAGAAGTATTAGGTACAGACAAACCCTGCACAAGTAGCAATGTTCAGAAATATAACAGCAGTACTCACATATAGACCAAAACTTCTAGACATTCCACACAATATATTTGAGTTTGTCTCCACACAGCTGTTGCAATAGATTTCAGACCACACTTCCAGGCTGTCTTCCTCACAAGTAAGGCAAAGGGACAACTCCCAGTTAGAGTACTCAGTTATACTCCACTGTTGCCATGGTATTGGCTAATGGAGTAGCTGCACAGATTATGTGCATGTAATTAACTACTTTGGAACACCAATTGGTGATTAGCATAGCACATGGTACTGATCTCTAACTATAAAATGATGGCTTGTCACACATTCAAACCATCTGTATATACCTGCAGAACATTACAAAATAACCCAAAAAGAAATAAAACAAAGACTGAAATAAATAAAATACCACTCGATAACACCTCCAATTACCAATAAGGTATGTATAAATTATAATATGTCTGTGTATGTAGTACCTGTTCTGTAATAATTACAGTGTAATCAATGCATATAGTGGAAATAGCTATCTTGTAGTAATGTATTGTTGAGCAGTAGTTATGCCTGTAGTATTCTATGTGTGTACTGCTGTAGGTCACAAGAAAGACAAACTCCTCATACACCACACGGGATGATATATTTGGGCTTGGAATTCATTAATTCTTTTCCAGCCACTGTCTCTGTCAGGGCTGGTCCAACAAGTATGTGCTATAACAGGGGATAGTATATGTTGATATATTGTAACAGTAGACATATGTATGGGTGTATTAGTGAGATGAACATGTCAAAGTTGGGCTTACTTTGCAAATATTATTTGCATTGTGGGATATTGTGCCAATAACTGTGTAATGTACAGTATCCTAGGTAGATCTGTCTCATCTGTATTCCATTTTACATAGCATTTGTGTTATGTTATGCAAACATTCGTTATGTCAGCAATTACAATACTCAATAACAGGATACATATGAATTGTATTCATCTAAAAGTTTAGCAGCATGATAGCAAAGACAATTGGAAGAGCTAGGTAACTATCCATGCACATAAGACATGTAATATCCACCTCTCTAGTATCATTTGCAAGCAATGAGAGCTGTGCATGTGTACATGTTATGCAAATGTGTTGTGATTGTGACCCTTGTTACAGGGCTGGGCCAAATGGCTATGTGCACACCTATATACAGTGGATATTAAGAGTAGAGACCCATTGGTTGAACTTTCATGTTTGTGTAGCCTAACCTCTCATTGCCAACCTAACAGCTGCTTCCAAATACTGTATATAAGGTTATGCACAGTACTGCTAATGAAACAAGTTGCATATCATCTTTAACTCCAGTGTAACATCTGCAGTAGGAGTGTAAGATGTAGGAGACTGCTGCTCATGTGTAATAGCTGCTTCATAGGTGATGGCTTACACTACCTGATTATATCCTGATCATGTTGATAGTGGCAGCAGAGTCTATTGATACTTGACTCTGTTTGGGGCGTGGGTGTCCGTGCCCAAAATACCTCATGGTTCTGGTGGATATGTGTGTATATATGCAGAAAAGGATACAGACCTGTTGACACTTGCATCATCTGTAATCAACTATCAGGATGTGATGTGCTCCTCAGATGAGGATTGCTGCTAAAGTTAGCTACTATGTTTCTGTAATAGCCAGTGTTTTCATGTCCATAACTCAAATATGTACTTGTGAGCATCACCATCTAAAACATCTTCATAAGCAATAAGTAAACTAAATACAGTACTTGGTACTTGTAGTGCTGAATGCTTATACAGGCATGTCCACTAGTCAGCTACTGGTGTTTAGTAATGTCAGCTTTGTGTATGTGGCCATCCTGGGGGAATGTAATCTCTATGCCATGTACACTGCCAAACCCACCTAACACCACATCCCACACTTTGTCTGGTATGCAGTTACAGAGGCAAGCTGGAAGGCAGTCCAGTCTACAGCCATGACAGACTGGACAGTCATGTGGTGTAGGTTAACACATGCATCTCATCACCACACTCAATACATACCCTTACCAGAACACAGTAAGTACACCCACATATACCACCAGAAAGCACGCAAATTCACAGAGGCTTCCAAGTATCTGGCCAAGCAAGGGACCTCCCAAGGTGGAATAGACAGACAACAAAATACACAAACTGTATGACATAGGTTGCAAAACTGTGCCACACCTCAGAACACGTGGTCAGAAACATGCCCAACAGTACTCATTTGTGAATGCAAAGTCTAGCACTATGTCACACACCAAGCTATACAAGGGCAAATATACTGTCAGCTGCCTGTCTGCCATGATTAGCCACATACCCATACACTCAGACCACTTTTTGAACTGTACACATGGCTCTGGCATATTCCATGTTGTTGTGCAGGACCTGAGATGCAGTAGCCTGGACTGCATGCAAACACACATGTAGGAACTGTCAGGTCTTGTAGCCCATGCAAGTATGTCCCAAGGCCTGGGTAGCAGTCTGCCATTGCCCAGAATGATACTGCAGTACAGGGACAAAAGGATTGTATTCCCCAGTTGTCTAATGTACTGGTGTAATTCAAGGGGTATCCATTATCTCTCTGCCTGGGATAACATGGTTGACAGACCATGATGCTTTGCCAGACAGGGCCTGCACCTGTCACCCCTGGGAATCTGGATACTGGGTAGGGCTCATGCTTCCCCTATAGTGCCTTCATCATGCAAGGTTCAAGTGACAATTCCACTGCTGTAACAGGGACAGCCAAGCAATAAACTGTGTGTCTAGCTACTCAATGATACAGTTTGGAAACTCAATATGGCCTCACTTACGTCAATCCTTAACATGGATAACATATCTGTGCAGCGACTGAGATATGGTTCAAGATAGCACCCCTGCATGACCATGTTATAACACATACCTCACCTCTTGGCCATTATCCTTTATTGGAACACACAGGCCATGGGTGAGTCCATATTCCTGAAAGATATGCACACCTCCAGGCTAGTTGCACTTGCATAACTTCAGATGCATTATGCTGAGCAACTACCTCTGTGGCAAAGTGGAATCCAAATTGCACCTTGCTACAGATCACCCACCATGCCTCAGAATTCCCAACTATCATATTGTGCTGTAATGGGGAATATTAGGTTTGAGACAGAAAACCATAATAATGGCTACTCTCAACTATCCCACTGTTAACTGGGAAGACTCCTCATTTACCAGCACCTGTGCTTAATGCATGTTGGATTTCATCACCACAATGACCTGGATCACCATAGTCACACAAACAGGGCTAACAGTATGCTACACATAGTCAGTCTCCAAAGCCAATGTTATGCTTCTTAAGACAGAAGTGGTGAATGTCATGGCACCCATGCAGATGGACAATGCATGTGCAAATGCTGAATCCTACACAAATGCACTTTAAGCATTCACATTAGTGCAGTGATTGTGCTATTGAAACAGAACCAAGATTCAACCAAACACAAGCAGGATAGCAAACTGGTGGTACCCTGCCATAAACTGTACCACAGAAGGTAGAAACTGTTGCAAGAGTGAACACACATGAGTGGAGGTGATCCCTGGTCAGCCTCAGTAAGATTTAGATACACCATATAAGACCACACAAAGCCACTGTGAAACTAATCAGCCACATATTATGAGGCCAACCACAGAGCATTCTATAACTGTGTCATGAATTGTAATGGCAACGACAACACCTGCTCTGCTTCACAGCACTATGGCATGAGAAGTACTGCACCTACAGAAATAGCACTTGTTCATCCAGATAGGGTCTGTGATAACTTAAACCCACTCTCACCTCCCCCCAAACAGGTACATATATTTATATATTCATGTACACTAAAGAGTCCCTGTAATAACAACTATGTAGGTGCAAGCTGCACTCTCTAAAGCCATACATACAGCTTGCATGGGACCTGTCAACATCCCAGGGTGTGTTTTACACAAACATCAGAACAATTTGCTCTCCACCTACACATCATGTTCAATCATAGCTGCATGTCAGGCTGTATACACACTGAATGGTGCACAGCAACAGTTATCACACCCTACAAAGGGGGAGATACCACTGATAATGGGAAATAGTGCACTACTACCCTGCTGAGTCTGGTCTGCAGGGCCATGAACCTTGATCAATGTATTTGTTGTAGTCAGTACAGATGTAGATGACAGTATGGTTGATTCACACAGCTTATCTTGACCTTGCCAGGTCTTAGGACACCATCACCCATACTGGGTTCCAGCTACACTCAGTAAACTAGGTGTATATTCCTATGTCACAAGATTGGTTGGCAACTGGACCGCTGGCAGAACCAACACTACAGAAGGTGTCTGACTAATACATGCGCAGAAAACCCGTGCCAGCTACAGTAATACAGGGTTCAGTCCTGATACTCCCCCTCTTTGTTATCTAAATCTATACCACACAGACTAAAACAGAAGGCATCTGCCTATTGAAGTTTGCAAATGACTATGAACTAGGAGCTATAGTTGACTCAATGAGTGCTGTGGGCAACAAACAGAAGGGCTTTTGTGGGTTAGATGTGATGTGTCTGACATATGGCCACAATCTCACTGCAAGGTATTGCATTGTTATCCCCTATGTAAAAAACCCTGTACCCATGAACTACCACCTAGTCAGCGGTCAACATAATGGAAACTGTGTGTGTATGGGATCCAGCTGGACAATAGTCTTTCCTTTGATAGTCACTTCACCACACCAGTCAGGTAGTTGTAAGTGGCACCCCTAATCATGACAGGGTGCCGTCCATAAATATAGAGATCATTGTTCACCCATACACAGCACTCAATTGACCCATACTAGATCACATATTTCCTTTAAGGGTTATTGGCCATGTTCAGATTCTTCCCAAATTCTAGCTCCACTATGTAGCATGATGCCTACCCTAAATAAAGCCATGTCCAACCCAGAGATGTTGGACATGCTACACTTACACATCCTGATTTCAAATAAATACATACTTCATGGACATCCACCTTTCTAGTACAAGGATCATAACATGCCTGACAGAGCCCTGTCCCATACACTTTACATACTCCTGCCATACTATGCATCCCTGTCCAGCAAAGCTGTACATTTCCCCTCTTTGAGACATGGTGTGATGACAGCATGGCAAATATATCAGTAAACCTGTGGATCAGTTCTGTGGCACTGCTTGAACTGGCCACTGAAAGTTACCTGTCTGTTGGCTATAGCTAGGTAACCTTTCAGCCTATGCTCATAAATGGCCCAGGGCATATAGCCTACTAGTTTAATATGACCATACATGGTGTAGTTGATATGCAACCCTGCAAATACCATCAAGCTAGCCATTGTCCCACATGTTTTACATGTGCAACACACGTAATACATGACAGGATGCTATACTGCTGTACAGTGCCATGTAGATGTATATGGCAAAACACATACATGTACAACTTGCTGTGAGCAAGTCTGCAAGGTCACATGTCATGTCCCTTAAGGCTGTGTATGACTATATATGTGATATATACACAGCACTAAGGTCTCTTGCATTAATGTCAACACATCCAGGCATGTGCAAATAAGTAAAGACACCAGTACAGGCAAACAGACATGCCCACATCAAGATGACATCCACATGGAGTATGAGCAATGTCAACACTTGACACACATATATGGTGATAACATGAAATCACCAGTAAGTGTCAAATGTGTGTGAGTTAAACATGTCACTGGTGTTAGTGTCATGCAGATTTGCAAAGCCATATTTGTAATTATAATAAATGTGATGCACATGTATGTGCAGCTGTACTTCTCTGTGAGTTACTGTGACCTGTTACTGTCATAATGTCTTCCAGGTATGCCGCGTGCCAGAATGCCACCGTACAGCCGCATGGATGATGAGGTCATCATTCCATACCTCCTTGACAACCATGAGACACTTTTCAGACATGTGCCACAGGATGCACAGCACCAGGATGTCCAGTGGGAGGAACTTAGCAGGAGGGTAAATGATGTTGGCGGCCACCTTTCAGCAGGTGCGCCGACACTGCACTGACTTAATTAGATGGGTAAAACAGCGTGTAAAGGCAATCGCCAGGGAACAAGCTGCAACAGGTGAGGGGCCACTCACCCAGCCCCCACTCACACATACTGAGGAGCTCCTGGCCAACCTGGGGACACCTGCAGAACTCCATCCACATGCTTCAGCTGGTATTGTGGAGGTGGGTGTCTCACAACCACTGAGCCAGGAGTTGGCTGGTAAGTCACTACTGCACATGTAACTCAACTATATTTAATATAGATACATGTGTTACTGTACAATATTTAACTTAACATCATATGCAAGATATGTATGCACACATGCCACATACTATAGTTTTCTACTCTATGTATGCACAGATGGGCATACTGCATAGTATAGTCTATTGTACTGGCTTATGTGGTAACATGCACATTGCACCCTATAGCTATCACACAGGTGTGGATAATGATCTTATTGCTCTGACACTCCTATTTAGGTACCTCTGGATTTTCACAGTGGCAGCAGCCTGTTGCTGGTGTTTGTTATTACTTATCAGGCTTGATAGCGCACAGATCATATTAAATGCATGCTATCTGCCATGTGGCCATTTAACACATGTACACATAATGTATTGTGATCCTGTTAATATATACAGGTCAGACCTGCAATGCATCACATGTGGAATAATTGAAGACTATATGAAATATCTACACTAAACCTTACAAACTGTCATTGCCAGATGTGTGGACAGCTGTAAATACAATGGTGAAGGTGTGGTTCACTGTAGGGACATGTACTACAGATCACCATTACAAATGTGGGGAATACAAACAGTACTATACAGGGACCATATGTGTGCACACACTCTATATGTTTTGGAGCTGGATTATGACAAACCGACAGGATTCACCCTTGTGGAATATACCCTTGCTATGCATGTCACACAATATCATCTGCTATCTGACATGTCCATGACATTTTGTAGGCTGACTGAAACACTGGTTAACTATCCTGCAAAACATGATATCTCACATCCTAAACATACCACCTTTTGTCTGTATAAACCTGTCCTCAGTGGAGCATATGACGTCTGCGGGTGTATGTCATATGGGAGAACACTGAGATATGAAATAGATGCCCATCACAACCATTGGACAAAACATGTTTACACATGGCCATGGAGGATGGCCACAGACATGAAGCAACACAGACAGTAGAAGGAATGTCCATGACACAATACAACTATGGCCTTTGTGTAATGGTTATATTGCAGATGTGACGCACTAAACATTATACAGGGCTGTGCACACCTTGTGTAGGCATGACATCAAAGCACCACAAAACATGTCTTGAACATTTTGAGTGTGTCATGACATGAAAGCTTTAACCTATACAGTATCCAAATACATACATGTGTTGCACAACATACACATACAACCATATCAGGCCACAGATACAGTGCATTCACCTTGCTGGTGTCAGACATCACTGTCATGGTTGCTCCTCATCCTGTGTGTGAGGTACACAGATGGCATGTGGAACATGGAGCACTGCAAAGTTACCCGTGTCTGGGCATAGCTGCCAGGCATCCGCAATATGATTGCAGATGTGCAGGGGTGTCATCTGTATACCCTTCAGTGACCTGTGTCACACATTCCACATTAGGGTTTAGTGTGTATACACCTCAGTGACATGGGTCACCACCCACATTAGATATGTATTGTATCTGAACACAGTCATGGCTATGAATTGTGTCTGTAACTCACACTGTAAAGCAGTAGTGAAGCCACATGATGCCCTGCAATGGTTATGCACATCAGCTGAATGTGCAGTATGTCATTTTATATCTGTAGGGTGGACTGACAACATTGCATCAGATGAAGGTCCATTCTAATATAACACTTCCCTGCATTGGGACACCATTACCTCACTGTATATTTGAAAGGACACCATTGTGTTAAATATGTATGCATGTCATTCATCACTTCAGCAGAAGACATGTCATACTACATGTGATTGGCAAGGTCATATGCCACACATCAGGCTGGTGTACTGTTAACATGTGCTGGTCTGTGGCACCATTGCAAAGGAGGGACAGCCATGTCAAACATGTGTGTACAGCCACATGCACATTGTCTGCAGACTCAGCTCAGGGGTAAACAGAATAATGTTGAACAGACATGCACTATTTATGGAGAGATATGCAAGCTAGGGCTCTGGCAAACATAGTATTCACTCAAAATACCCTTCTGCTCATGTCCTCCTCACACATAGGGGCAGTAGCCAACACAAAGCATCACTGGCAGATGTACCCAGGTCAGCGATAATCTGTTAATATGTGGGATATGGTGCACAAAACATGGCAGTGCAGTGCAACGGTGCATAGTGCATGCATTGTGTTGCAGGTTTGGGGCATAACCTACTAACACAAATTGTGCAACACAGGGATGTATGCTAACTACTACTATAATTGTGTAAGCTGCATGTCTTCTGCCATAACACATGCATGCTGTTGTGTGCAACTCAGGGATGTATGATAACTACCACTATAATTGTCTAAGCTGAATGCCTTCTGCCATATCACATGCATGTTGCATGCCGTTGGGTGCCATATCTTGTGTCTGCCTGTGTGTCTGTCTCTGTGTGTCTGTCTCTGTGTGTCTGTACTGTGATGTATAACTGGTAATGTACAGTTCTTGTCTGCCCCTCACAGGTGTTGATGTAGGTGTGTTGGCCTCCTGCAGTCCACCTGATGTTAGTGTCCCCACAGACTCTAGCAGTGATGATGAAAGTATGACTGAGGCACAGGCAAGGTTGTCAGGGTCTGAATCTGTGCCATTGGTTGGCATTCCACCTGTATCCCCCTCATCCCCACAACACAGTTGTCATGCCTACACATACCCCATCACCAATGGCCATAGTGGAAGGACAGTTGGCGGGTGGTAGCATGGAACAGGAAAGTGTGGGGACTATGGAAGGTGTGTCTGAACACCATGATCCCAGCCAACTGACTGGTGATGTCCCACACAGGCATGTGCCCAGGGCTGCTCGTAGGGGGGCTTCTGGCCAACATGCCCCTGCAAGACATAGCACATCAATTGGTGTCACCAGACGCATGTTTCAGGCTGTAATGGAGGCACAGCCACATGTTGAAGGGCACAACAGAGAAGGTCTGAGGCTTCAGAGGGCTGCTGTCCATTCTTTAACTGACAACATCCAGGCAATTGCAAATGCTCACCATCAGCTTGCAGATGTTTTGGATAGACAATTGTGTGACATGGTGGGAGTCCTTGACTGTGGCATGTCGATCCTCGAGTGTGGAATGTCTGTGCTAGAACATCTGGTGGGAGTAAGGAGTCGGGCTACACCAACTGTTGAAGGTCAACATGAACATGCTACTTCACATGCCCGCTCCCATAGTGGCGGTAGCAGCAGCACACCACACCAGGACACAGCAGGCCATGTGTACATGGTCCTGGATGGTTCCAACAGGGACACACTTCTGGTGGACATGTTTTATCAGACAGTACTCAATCTGGACGTCTGCCTGATAGTGGCCATGCAACCCCTGGCAGGCACAGGTCATTTGGCCATGGCCGGACACCACAAACTGTGCAACCTGCCCTGTACAGTCTGCAGCTGTCAATAATTCCCCTGTGTAGGCAGCCACATGCCAGACTAGTGTGCATAGATACACACACACACACCAGAAACAAATGTAGGGCACCTCAACACACACACGCATAACATCCACACACACCCAATGAGATAAAAGGCCTTAACCCACACACATGATGTCATCCAATGGTGCAGCCTAGGCCTCTGGCAAACATTATCACCCTGTGCATATGATGATGTCTGTGCCACATCCCTGTCATCCATACCATCGGTGCAGGGACATGGTCATATGGTCTGATGCACAGGGTGAACATACTAGGAAGACAATTGTAGATTACCATTGTTGAGTAGAGTTGACAGACAGCAGACATACCATGTACTAGAGTTTTAGAATGCATTTTGTACTGTTGACAGTATGTATCATGTGTAACAACAGTAATTGCATGTTGATCTTGATGTTCTGCCTTCCTCTTTCAGTTGTAATTGCATGTGCCAAATGTGTGCATACAGACTACAAGGGAGATGTCAGTGTTTTCAGTTAGTGTCCCATATGTAAATTTAGAGTACTCACAGGTCTGTATGACAATACCTGCATGCACTTTGTAGCTTCCACATCACAGTTATAATCTCCCAAGTTTCAAACATGTTTACTGATCTAATGGTCCAAGAGCACGATAGCTGTGTAGTAAGCTACTGTGGCCAGATCCTCACATACATACTGGGTGACATCACAGGTATAGTTACCTGGAGCAGGGAGGAGGGTAAAGGCCAGTTTTTCTTTGGAAAGCAGTAATACCCACTCTCATGACAGGATGCAAACACACATACACACCCAGGGATTCACAGACACAGATACATACACAGTTGCCAGTGTTGGTATTAGAACCCCTGCCTATGTACAAATCATTATTATAGTACTACACACTTGCGAGATGCACCACAGATATTACACATTTACAGACAGTCAGAATGGCCTTCTATGATTGAGGACATCCACAGGGATACTAGATTGTGGTGAGTGTATGTGGGGGGGGGGGGTTATCAGTAGACTATGGTAAAACAAGCCTCACCCCAAGGCTTACACGTTTACAGGCAGTTAGAATGCCCTTCTAAGATTGATGACATCAACAGGGATACTAGATTGCAGTGAGTGGATGTGGGGGGGGGGGTTTATCATTTGAGTATGGTAAAATACAGCCTCACTCCAGGGATCAGACAGCCATACACACACACACACACACACACACACACACACACACACACACACACACACACACACGCATACTCACGCACACACACACACACACACACACACACACACACACTGTGGCATTCACAAAGATATACACCTAAGTCACACATACAGACACTTGACATATACGAGATTCAAACCCCTGCCTATGTCTTGCTTTCTAAACTTTACTCTGTACAGATGTCTACAACAGTGTACAGGAGAGTAAAACACATTGGAGATGTATTCCCCACCATATGTGACATATATGGACATACCCACACCCACACTTGCCATTACTGGGAATCAGACACCTGCCTATCTCATGATAGGTATTACAGAGTTGCAACACTATCACACGCACTACAAAGCTTGCTGACTTTTACCTTTGCCAACTGTGCTGATATATGCACAATATATGCACAGGGGAGATGTTTCTGTTACAGGTGTCAAGAGGTTTGCCTTCAGTGTCACCCTTACTGCATTCTACTTTGTGTAACTTCCCCTTCAATTAACAACACCAGAGCTTAGCAGTTACACAGGTTATTGTAGGAATGGTTGTAACACACCTGTGAGCTGTCTTCAGTAATCATTCATCTGCAAAGTAGCCCCACCACTTAGTAGTTATGTCCAAACATCAGTCCATAACTAAAGTGCAGCTTACTGTATTTAGAGCATATCACCATATACACTTGGCAATGTTGAGGCTGCATTGCAACTGCATGATGTACTAAGACAACAGTCACCTTCAAACATCAGACACTTCACACACATGGAATCTAAACACACATCAATACATGTACACATATGCAGTCTCCATCAGTAAGTAGACTATCAGGTCAAGAGGATACATTCCACACCTTCCCCACACCATGTGTGAAACCTAGCAGAGCATTACATCATATTGGATGTTCTATTCATGTACTGGTAGGACACACAACCACCTTCACTGAGTAGCTAAGTGGACATTTACACCAACAGCACGTCAGCAAGCGACACACACAGCAATATTCCATGTCATGATGCCACAAACTGTTAGTTGACAGTTCCGCTGTGAAGCCAGGGCACTGTAATAGTCAACAGTGAGCACATCATATTTGCCACACACACCTCATATTTGCCACACACACCTCATGATGATTGAAAGAGTGCCAGCAGTGTGCTCTGTTTGAGCTAGGCATTACACTTGTTCAAGCATGTGTGAGGTCTGTGGCTTATAAACATCTCACTCCAGCATGTTGTGGCTATTGTGGTAATAAGGTTAATGTCCAGACAGCACACAGCATGCATGGCTTGCAATTGTTGACACGGGGTATATGTAGGAGCTGTGGGTCACACATACATGGCTGTACATGTCATGGACATATCACCTGTAACTACCCAGGAACATACAGAGCATAGCTGTATTTCCCTGAGTCTGTCAATACAGGTCATGTATCTAAGGCCTACGGTCCTGTTATTTGGGTATGTTTGCAGGCATTGCATTTGGTGGACATGTCTAATGACATACATGCCACATGGATTGTTGTATGATATGATAGGTGTCATGGGTGACCAGTAGAGAGGGATTATTACCTCTGTCAACATAGATATGAAACCTTATGTACTGTTAGCATTCAGCAGCCATGGACCTATCTTCCATGTGCATGTGTGTAATGAATGTAGCCACCTGTATGTACCAAGGACAACAACAGCTATGGTATTTTCATGTATGGTGTATGAGTGTGGGATGTACATATCCAGGGCAGGTACGTCTAGGTCATATCCGACCATGAGGGTGTTGCTTACTGGTGTATAGCAACAGTCAACTGTGTTACTGCTGACAACATCTAACGGACCCTGGTATGTGTACAACTGACCTGGTTAAAAAACAGTGGTATTATTGAATTCCATAACACCTTATGCAACTGCGTCAGTACATGGGTACTTTGCACAGTTGATATAGGGCTAGGTACAGTCCACCAGTTGAAGGTTATTTGGTGTTGTACCATAATATTTCATACCACATTTATGGATGTGCGTTGATAGTCTGAAGACAGGGTGGGGATGTATATGAGGATATAAGCTAGAATGCAGCTTTTGCCACTGTCACCTGTACCTGACTCATCTGTGATGAATTATGTTGGAGTAGGGGTCTTTACTTGTGAGTAGCCTTTATGAATATGGGGACACCACCACCTGGAGTGGTTCATACCAGTGTTATGGCCCACATGTTTGGATCTGAGTTATATGGTGGTAGTGCTATTGTGCACTACAGAGCCTTCAGCCAGGTGTTCTCACTGCACAGATGTCAATATTCCCCATTGTAGGTTCTACATTGAGCAAGTGGATTATGAAAGCCACACATCTAGCACTGGTTAGCATAAGCATCCAATGCAATTGTCTTGTAGGTGTCAGGCTGTTACTTCTGTATTTAGGACATTTGCCTTGGAATGGCACTATATGGGTAAATGCAACCTAGATATTGTGAAAAAGTTCCAAAGACACCCAACTGGTAAGGTGAGCAAAGATATCAATAACAAAATCCCCCTGGTTCCACGTGAAGGCAGCTATCCGTAAAAAACACGCTGTTTTTACGGATAGCTGCCTTCACTTGGAACCAGGCGGATTTTGTTATTGCAACCTAGCTATTATCCACACTCCCTTGAATGATGACTGCATATGATATGTGACAAAGGTTTGTCTTCTTTCAGTCATGTCATCCCAGAACGACAGACACTGGACAACCTCATAATTACAGCAGGACATTGGCTCATTGTTTTGGTCAAGCAGTTGCCACTCGTACCATAACATCACTGCGAGTGGCAGTATTGTGCTTGGTATCAAATGCTACATCTAAGTTGACGGACAGCAGCAGACATTGTGTAGATGACCAATGTGAGATATACTTAATGGAACAGTCCTGCTAATAATGACAACTACTAACACAGGCGGGTGAGGTCATCTTGACACCTGCACCTCAGTACGATTAGACAATGGGGCTCACATATTATGCTTGCACATGTCACTCTTCCAAGTATAATGCACTGTCCACAACCTGATATCAATGTATGACTTTCAGGGCAGCTATGTGTGTGACACATGCTACACTTTGCATCCACCTGTGTGTCACAGTTAACCAATTCTCTGTCACTTCCACACATGCATGATTGTGCATGCTTCACATATATATGGCAGTACTTCATGTACATGTATGCATGTGTATCACACAGCACAAACACAGATATATCATTTATGGGCCACATACAGGTATCTGTTAGTAAACCTGTATGATGTGCATATATACTGACAGTTAAGATGCACATAGCTGTAAACATGTGTGTTTACAATAGGATTCCATTACAACATGTTCTGTACATGTTAAGTGTATGGGCATGCCCACTGTGGCCTTCTGTAGTTAGAATCAGAGTGCATCCCAAACAGCCCTGTGCTACTAAGTGTATGAGCGTGCCCACTGTCAACTTGTGTAATTGGAGTCAGTGCATACAAACAAGCCCTTTGTTTCTAAGTGTATGAGCATGCCACTGTAACCCTGTATAGTGATCATAGTAGTCCATTCCACAGATGGACATACTCCAGTGCAAGGCTTGTTGTGCTATAAATACACCTCTCAGGCCTACCTATGTCTTACCTGCAGATGATGAGTCTTGTTTGTGCATACAGGTTGTAATGGACTCCTACTTTAAACACACAGGTTTACAGCTATGTACATCTTAACTGTCAGTATCCCTGTTGATGTCCTCAATCTTAGAAGGGCATTCTGACTGTCTGGAAATGAGTAATCTCTGTGGTGTGTGTCATAACTGTAATAATGATCTGTAGATAGGCAGGAGTTCTGATCCCACCAGTGGCAAGTGTGTGTGTGTGTGTGTGTGTGTGTGTGTGTGTGTGTGTGTGTGTGTGTGTGTGTGTATGTGTGTATTTGTGTCGACATCCTGCCATGAGAGTTGGTGCTACTGCTTTCCAAAGAGAAATTACCTTTTTCACTGGCCTTTATCCTTGTCATCCACTAAACCACCATTTTCCCCCTCCCCATTCCAAGTAATCATTCCTGTGATGTCACCCAGCTCAGACGCAGAATCACATTAACTGTAATTGTATGGGTTCTGTGGAACATCCCCCAACTGCTTACCCAGTGGTGGCTGGTGACTTCAAATCAAAGGGGGGCTGCAGGAGACAGCTGAATGGGTGGGGTCAATGGGAAGGGGTGTGGCCAACTAGAAAGGGGGGGAGCTATGCTCAAAACCACAAAAAACTAACTAAATACACTGTCGTGGGTGCCAAACCGTCATTATGAGAGTCCAATCAAGACAAAATGAAGTGTAGAAGAATAAAAATATTTCAATGCATTGGCTGCATGACAGCTTACTTAATATCTAGATGGAAACAAAAAGGTTGTGAGACATGAAAAAATAAATTACTTTTTTAAATACATTAATGGAATGCCAGTCAAAATCAAGTATAAGAAAAACAAGCAGCACTCAACTCAAACCACTTCTTGAACTGCAGTTCTAATTATAATTTATATTCAGCTTTATTAAAGTACCAAGTAACATGCTGAAAGTAGAAATCTCTGATGCCCCCACTTGTAAAAATGTTCCTTATCCAAAAAAAGACCTGCTGCCTGACAACTATCTACTTGTTTCATGGGGAAAACATGATCAAAGTAAAAAATGAAAAGCAAACAAGAAGCAAGCTCAAGATACATTGCTTACAAGGATTACTGTACAGGTTATGGACCACACGATTGGCATTCTGTTTAGTTTACAGTTAAAGCCTGCAGAGATGACTGGAAGTCTCCAAATGTAATGAGCTTCTTAAAATAATGTAATCCTGTCCTTTATTACAAATACTGTCATATGCATTTCAATACCCAAGGCTTATACATTATCTAGTTAAGTATTCTCTACATGGCAACAACAGAAAGGCTTTCAATGTTGGCAATTCTTTAACAGTATGCTTATTAAAGCTTACTTGCATCTTACAATCTCAGCCAAGCTTAACTGATGGTCATTAAAATATTGCTACTTAAACACAGAGCAACAGGCACTTTGAGTAATAAGCATAAATCAACAGTACAAAAAATATGACAGAAACCAGACCATTCTGCAAAAATCAAGGACAGATGAAAAGCCACTCTAGTACTTGTGTTTACCTTGGATGGGGGGATACTCTGCACATTTACGCTGCATAACTACTCCTTGCCTTGCTTCGACACATCCAGAGTCACTACATGGGAGAGTGGGGTGCAACAAGTATGTCACAATTTGAAATGTCTCTGGATGACTGTGATGACCCTAACACATTTGTCATACCTCTCAACCTCAGATCAAGAAATCTGGACAAAGCCATACAAAGAAGTGGGACAAAGGCCCAAAAACAAGGACAATCTTTTAAAAATATTGCTCTTATAAACTTAGAAAGATAATAGAATAGGTCTTGCATTAGTATGAATTTTCTGAATGGTATGAAATCTGAAACTCAAATGTCTGTCATTATTTTCTAACTTCAGTCTTTAATGATTTGTCACTAATTTGCCAAAAAAAACACAATTTTATGAAAAATGGTCCAAAAATGTGATGTAAAAATATAAAATAGCCACACAATACAGCTGGGAATCTGTCAAAGAAGGGACACTTTAATATTAGTACTGCTAACTTGAGCAGCTGACAAAATAAAAGAATCTACATGCATTTCTGAAATAAAAGTAATCTATAACTATGATTACAGTTATTTCTTAATTGTAAACCCTCCATGTTTTCTTTCAAAATTGCTATTTTGCAGAGGGATTATTAGGGGAAGAGCAACATTTTGAGCCAAAATCAGGAACAGTTGAGAGGTTTGGCTATGCCTAATTCTATAAAGTAATTTGCATGTATGTACCTCTCAACCTGTTAATGCAGTAAATCTGAACAAGGCCAAATATATTGAGGGAACATATAAACAGTACTAAAAATTGCTCTTGTATAAACTGAGACAGTTGATAGAACAACAAGTCTTACTTTAGCATGCATTGGTTATGAAGTCTGAAACTCAGTGTGTCATTATTTAGTGACTTAATTCCTAAATGATTTGCCACAAATTTTATGAGGAACAAACCAAAAATAAGAAGCAAAAATCTATTCATTCTTTGAAAATCTGGACAGTTGGGAGGTATAGTTCAGCTGGGGCTGTCTAAGTTTGCCGCCCTTCCCCCTCACAAAATCATGGTCAAATGGAGCCTCCTGCTGCTGCCATTCTAATGATCCCATTACTTGGCTATTTCACTCCATTTACCATAAACACTAATGCACATACTGATTTATTTCTATGATGATTTGGACTTCATTTGAAAGTTTTATTTTGCATTTTACAGCACAAACACCAAGCCATCTGCTAAACAAACTTAGCATTAAAACTTATCTGCCCTTGAAACTCACATTCATTGAAACAGCATTGAAACCCACATTCAAAGAAAATACATTTTACCAGTGGCAAATAAAGATTAATTCTGGGCTGTTTTCAAATCATAGCCCCCTTGCATCTGAAACATACATATGCTCTTTGATACACCTTCCTATTGTTTTGAACATTTTTCCAGTAAACAATGAAACAAAATGCATGCACCAATAATGACAAAACAGCCCAATTCAGAACATTTCCTTCATCAAAGTCTACTCAAACTTCTACAGTCCACCATTATCAGTAAATATGCACAATTCTACAGTCCACCATTATCAGTAAATATGCACAATCTCTGAAGTAAAAAAGTCATCTAAATAATTCCACATTAAATAAATCTGTAACTAATGAAGAGGTTGCTGCTAGCAAAAATCTTTATATTTCATGGTTTCATCGAAGTGTCTGATGCCCCTGAGGAATAAATTGCCTATATTACATTAAAAATTATAAGCTAGTAATACTGCAATAGGAAATGGATGGCAAACAAGATAACAGGCTCATAGTTAGTATCAACTTTTTCAGTACAGCAGCAGTCACCCCTTGTGGGAGTAGAACAAACAACCTTCTGCATCAAATGCAAGTACACAACCTGTTGTGCTATTAACATTGCAAGCTGATTTTCCATAAGCAGCACTAAACGTCTCTTCCCCTGCAGCTCTCAGCTCCTTATAAAATCTATATAATACTCAACTGCATCTCAACTTTGAAGCACAAGAAATCTGGAAAAAGCCAAATTTATTGGGGGGGGGGGGGCTCAAAAGGCCAAAAACCAGGGACACATTAAACATTGCTTGTATAATCTTGGAAAGTTGTAGAAAATGCTGTGTTACCACCATACATTTTACTGCCAAGGTCCCTGTGCAAAAGTGTCAGAGCAACATACCACTATGCCAAATCACCTGCTTTGTGAAAGAAAAATGCTGTGTTACCACCATACATTTTACTGCCAAGGTCCCTGTGCAAAACAGTCAGAGCAACATACCACTACGCCATATCAGCTGCTTTGTGAAAGAGAGGAAGACTGAAAATTAAATGGCTATCATTTAATGAATTCAGTTCTCACCATAGCTGTAAACCTCTTAGCACAAAACACCTGGACAAACCCAGTAATGAGGGAATACAGCCCTCAGACATATTCAGTGAATTCAGTTCTTGCCATAGTTGTCAACCTTAGCACAAAAAAACTGGACAAAGCCAATAATGGGGCAATACAGTCCCAAAAATAAGGACAAATGTCAAATATTCATCTCATAAACTTAGAAAATTGCTAGAATAAAAGGTCATGTTACTATGTATTTTCTGAAGAATATGAAGTCTGAAATTCAAATGCCTGCCAATTTTATTTAACATTTGTTAATCAGGCTTTGTGAAAAAAATGATAATGCAGGGACCTCTAGCAATCATTTGATTTATGCACATAAAACAAGCTACTTCAACTTTTTTTGGCTGAAAGCAGAGTAATAAAGAAAAGATGTTTTCACATTTTGAACACCCCTTTTTATCTTTCTTTGGTGTCACATCTTCCAATGTCTACTGCATTCTGATGATGTACCTTCTTCAAGCAAGTCTACCCACCTTGAATGTATTTAACTCCACACCAAGAATGCAAATACAACTCTCACACCACATATACAGGGACTGAACAGTATGTAGCATCGACCCTGCCTTGAAGCCCCTTACTCTTATAATACCCCTCAGAAAACATTCTGCAGATGCAATCATCTGTCTTCTCCAAGTCCACCAAATATTTGCAAGCATGACCCTGACACCATCACTTCAATACCTGTTCAAGAAGGAGGAGTTGTGCAGCTATGCTGGAACCTCCACAAACCCTCCTGAATCAGAAAACTAGTGCATGGAAAATGTTTTCTAGCGGCTTAGCATAGGCTCCCCCAGGAAGGCTGAGGAGTCTGACCTGTCTGTAAATCAATGGGAGGCCCTCACTTGTTCAAACACTCTTTTGGTGAGAACTGATGCTGGCAAATTCATTTCCTGAAAGCTACTTTCAGTGCCAGTGGAGCTTGTCATTTTCCCCACTGTTGTGCAAACATGGGATTTATATAATTATGTGAGTCACATGGTATCACCACATGGGACAGTGTAGGTATGTCTGTCCCTATAAAAAGAAAAATAAATAAATATTTTGAAGTTCACTGAAAGTGAGCTTCAGTAAGTTATTTCCATGGCTTCTGCACCTGTTCAAAGTTCCACATGATCTCTAACTAGATCAAACCTTCCTGCTATCCTTTTTGAAAATTTGACCACCACCACAACTTGCCAGTCCACACC
This sequence comes from Protopterus annectens, assembly GCF_019279795.1. Taxonomy (NCBI): domain Eukaryota; kingdom Metazoa; phylum Chordata; order Ceratodontiformes; family Protopteridae; genus Protopterus; species Protopterus annectens. The sequence continues at coordinate 1,153,495,504 of NC_056735.1, forward strand.
TTGCACACGAAACTGAAAAGGCATATTGTCCCATCCCCTCATGTGAAGGGATATTAACAATTAACATACTTACATCTATTCTGCACCCGTCCTTCACTCTGTACTTTCTTCTTCTTCTTTCTTCTTCTTCCTTCTTCTTTCTTCTGCTCTTCTTCCGCTGTCCAAATAAATCCACCAAAAACAAAACCGGATCATCACAAATAATTAAAGCTGCTCGATTCCTAAGCCAAACTGAACTAACTGATTCTCGCTCTCTTCCCAGCACATAAACCCCGGGAAGAGAGCGACAACCAATCAGCAGCATTTAGGCTTTAGCCCAGCAGGCACGTCATGACTGACGTGCCTCGCCTGCGTCAGTGATCGAGCCCCTTCCAAGTCTATGTGGTTTGGAACCGCTGCCGCATAGACTTCTGGGCATCACAATGATGCCTTATGTGCTCCTCCGGGCTGCAAAGAAAACAAAAAAAAAAAAAAAAAAAAAAAAAAAGCTGTTTACAACCGCTCAGGTAAGGTGCGCAATGCGCATGCGCATACTTTCGAGTCACGGACTCGAAATTTAAACTAAAAAAAAAAAGATTTCTTTTTTTTTTTACAGTAAATCACAAGACCAAAATAACCGAGGGGGCTGCAGACCGGCATTCCAATGCCACGAGCCGCCCCTGTGCTTACCACTCTACTAGTAACCATCTACATAGGCAAGACTTGTAAGCACAATACTGGCAAGTGTTTGTGTGTTTGTGTGTGTGTGATTACCCTGTAGCCAGGCATACACATGTGTTATGCCTTTTAACATGCTGCACACCATGGTAGTCATCTGTAGTGAGTGGAGTCTACAAAATATTACATAGGTAGGAATAGAAAAGAATAGACAGTCAAGAATGACTACTGTTGGGTATGTTATTTTCCTGTGCCACTGTCAAGCAGTGACACAGAAGTGATCCCCGGGGTGTATTTCCTTACCCATCACCCCCCCAAACTCCACAATCCCCGAGGTGTATTTCCTTACCCATCATTCCCCACCCCAAACTCCACATACACAACAACCATCCCTTCTCTGGTGAACTAATTAAAATTTAAATGTTATAATACAAGAGTTGCCTTTATTTTGTATACACTTCAATTCCTTTGGAATCCTTCTGTGTCACAAAGGGTGTTCAGAGACGTTTATATATACATGGCTATAAATGTGCCTATGTATATATATATATATATATATATATATATATATATATATATATATATATATATATATATATATATATATATATATATATATATATATGTGTGTGTGTGTGTGTGTGTGTGTGTATACACATCTCAGAAATGCATATATATATATATATATATATATATATATATATATATATACATATATATATATATATATATATATTTTTTTTTTTTTTAGTATGTATTTATAACAGTTGTACATATGTAGACTTGTCTATGTTGTTTCACAAAGTACGGTACATTAAAAGGCACTGTACATATGTACACAAAGTGACTGTCCCATGTGTTTTCAGTACTGTGAAATACCTGTAGTAAAAGGTGTATTCTAAAAACCAATAAAAATGTACATAATTTAGATGGCTTAGTGGTAAGTCCAGTGACTATGATGTGCATGGTCCAGGATTCAAGACCTGCAAGAGTTGGTAAAACCTTTGTTTAGGCAAGAATAAGGCAGTTGTAAGCAGGTATAAATGTGTTTTTGTGACAGTAAACAGCAGGTAAACTCATTTAAAAGAAATGTAACACTAACAGTACACTTGAAATGCCCTTCTTTGGTAATCCTGCTGATGTCATTCATTGTGAAATACACCTTTGGGGAAGAAATAGTTCAGTAATGTCTGTGGTGTGTACTATAACTGTGTACTGCTGTAGTGTAATAAATTAGTTAGGTAGGGGTCTGAATGCCAGAGATAACAGGTGTGTGTGTGTGTGTGTGTGTGTGTGTGTGTGTGTGTGTGTGTGTGTGTGTGTGTGTGTGTGTGTGTGTGTGTGTGCGTGGCTGTAAGTGTGTGACACCTGCGGGCAATGTGGAAGGGTTTTGCATATTTTGTATGTTGGCCATACTCTATATCACAATGTCAACCATACCATGCAGAGATAACAGATGTACATTAGCTGTGAGGCTGGGGTGCAAAGCCATACCCATACATGTGACATCAAGGCCAGACAATCACAGTTAGCAACCCCACTATTACCCAGAGCACACACTCAACCCATGTGTCATACACACACATATGCATAGGCAACAGCCAATATGTGGGTAGTACACTGCATATTGGCCACTGATAGTAACTATATAGTGATAGCAGTGGGCTACAAAGGGCATGTCACCCTGGCCATCTGTCAATATGCACGTACATGCACACAGTGCACCTCCACCATGTTCCCCAATGGGCACCTGCACCGCCTATGGTGCCTTCACATGTGACTCACAACGGACATACCATGCCTGATGACATGCTTACAACTGCTTTACAGTGCCTTAATCACTCTGTATCCATCGGCCCTTGTTCTGCCTAGCAACAAAACAAGCAACCTCTGCTAGACTTGAACCCAGGACCATGCACACCATAGACAAAGTGATTTACCTTTACACCACCACAGATATACATTGCCCTGCTGTATTCACAAACATATCATCCAGCCCAGTCATTCAACAGTACAGAAAATGTATTCAAACATGTAGATGTATGTGTGTGAAAATATGTTAATGTCTACACAGATACAAATGTGTGTGTGTGTGTGTGTGTGTGTGTGTGTGTGTGTGTGTGTGTGTGTGTGTGTGTGTGTGTGTGTGCATGTGTGTGTGTGTGTGTGTGTGTGTGTGTGTGTGTGTGTGTGTGTGTGTGTGTGTGTATATATATATATATATATATATATATATATATAGATAGATATCTAGACATGTAGATCTATATATCCACATATGTGTAAGCAGATATTTATATCTATATAGGTATATACGGACATACATCTGTAGATAAGGTGGGAACATAGCAGAAACATGTATGTCCACATGTACCATGAATGGGGTTGACAGGCACAAACAACATACGTCATGCACGAATAGGTATCCCCCCACGGCCAAACATGTCTGCCCTGCAATACACTACCAACTGTTGCAGATCCCATAACCAGGACCTTATACAACAAGGCCATAAGACGTTGGCAGTACCCCATCCCACCTGTATGATGTCAGGCTGGTATCAGTAACATATCATGCAGTACAGTCAGGCTCATAATGACTCCCATTTTACAGTCATCTGTTACCTTTATTAGCCAGAGTCCTGTACTGTTGGCCTGTACTACAGAGATGTAGATTTCAAACAACAGTGGTCCCAGGACTGAACCCAGAGGTACTCCACCTGTCACTTGTCTGGGGATGGATTTGGAGACGGTTATACCTACAGTTTGGGTTCTGTCAGTAAGCCATGTGGCAAACCATTGAGTGGCATAGGGATGTATGGCCGGATTAATATGTTAATCTATGTTTCCAGACTGGTGTATGGTATTGAAGGGCTTGGCGAGGTCCACATAGGCATTGTGCACTGCCTTACCCTCTTCAACAGCTATGCAGACTGAGTCAAAGCAGACAATCTGTTTCAGGAGGCAAGAGTGGCCCTCCATGAGCCCAATCTGTGTGGGGTCCAGTGTTTGAGGGTTGCCAATGTCTGTGTTCCAAACCTCTCTAATAATGCATTCCATGGCCATGCAGATCAGGCTCATCAGACTGATGTGACAGTGGTTCCAGGGATCCAAGGTGGATCACCCCTTGTGGAGTGGGATAACTGCAGCTGTGCGCCACTCAGTGGGCACCAGGCCTGATGCAAGGTTATGATTACACATGACAGTCTGGTCCCATGGATGATGTATTCTTAGCTGTGGATAGTGCGGTTTATGCCTGTGTGGCCATGATTACTTGCTAATGGAACTCTGTTCATATTGCCATGGGCTCTTTTAGGGGTGAGCGGGGGTGACTGAGGCACTAAACCAATCTACCAGGATATTGGCACAGTCCATGGGAGCAGTCTGTGTAATGCCATTCTGTCATAGCTCAGAGCACTTCTCAGCATTGCCAGTTATATTCTGGACATAACTATAAAATGCTGTGTGGTTGTCTATGGAATCTGTGGTGATTTTAGTTACATAACCAGCTTTGGAGGATTCCATGAGGGATCTCAATGTCTTACTGTGGCTGGTAAGGGAGTTGTTTGCATCCTTGGAGTATTCTTTTTGTTTCAACAGTGTCTACCTTCTGTTGTATATTCTGATAATAGCAGGACACCACCAGATTGGCTTGCTTATTTGGGAGGTGAGTGTTGTGGTTCCATGTGGGAAATCAGGAATCATGCACAAGTGGAAGTGCTCATACAGTACCTTAGTGCAGGATTCATCAGTAGAACTGTCAGCTCCTGTCTCCATTGGTGTCACAGAAATTGTCACTTCTGCCTTGAGTAGCATGAAGTTGGCTTTGGAGAGGTCTTTTATGGACAACTGTATATACATTCCTTTCACATGTTCACTTTGATTAGCCTATTGTGGGATTACTGTGGTGAAACCTCCATCTCATGTACTGTTGTGATGGCTTAATGGTTAGTTACTATGGCTATAATGTATAGAATCTGGGGTTCATGACCTGCAAAGGTGGGTTAGTTTGGTCCGGCCAGGACAGTGGTTAATGCATACAGACTAATCGTGGCAATTTAGGTTAATCACACTCAATACAATTCAAATGCCCTCCATTGGCAATCCTGCTGATGTCAATCACTGGGGAGTACACCTTTGGCGAAATGAGTACTCCAACAGTCTCTGTGGTGTGTATTATAACAGTGTAATGCTGTAGTGTGATATAGAACTCTGGTAGGGGTTCTAGTCTCACACATGGGAGTTGTGGATGCTTTTGTGTCTGTTCCATTGCCTGTGTAGACAGCACTGCATGTTTGTCTAGTCACACTCACTACAATTCATTGGCCCTACTTTGGTAATCCTGCTGATGTCACCCACCTAGACATACACCTCTGGGGATGCTGTAAGCCAATAATCTCCGTAGTGCATCCTGTAACTGTGTACTGATGTAGTAGTTAGTTAGGTGTTCTAATCCCAGACCTGGCAACTGTGTGTGTGTTCATCTGTCTGTTTCTGCCTGAGTAAAGAACAATGCTTTTTAAAGTAGTCACACTCTATACAATTCACATACCCAACTTTGCCAAGGCATTCAGGATTAGGCTGCTAATGTCACCCACCTGGAAATACACATCTGGGAACCCTGTAGCCCAGTAATCTCTATAGCGTATGCTGCAACTGCATAATGCTGTAGTGTGATGAACTAATTAGGTAGGAGTTCTATTCTGAGACATGGCAGGTGTGTGTGGGGGGGTTTCTAAGTCATATTCTGTGCGGAGGTGGCTGTGAGAGTCTAACAACTGGACTTGTTGAGGAGTGGGTTTTGTACTTTTACTATATGGTGGCCATATTATATGTCACAATGTCCACCTAACGAGGATTACAGATTTCAATCAGCCAAGAGACTGGGTTGGCAAGTCATAACCCTACATCTGATAAAAGGCCTGATGAACAAAGTAAGCAACCCTAATATTACCTGGAATACAGTCTGAACCCATATCTCATACAGAAACACACTTGCCTAGAAGACTGCCGCTACATTCCTAGTACCCTGCATATTGTTGGCAGATAGTAAGCATGGTGTGATTGCAGTAGGCTGCAGAGGGCATGGCACCATGTCCACTGGTACAATAGGCACATAATTGCGGACAAGGCACCTTCACTATGTTCCCCACTGGACGCCTGCAACATATGTGGTGCCATCAAATTTGATCCACAAAGGACATACAATGCCTTACACACATGCCCTGTATGGACAGATGCCACTGACACCAGGGAATACCTGTATCATGCTATCAATGCAGGTGGCACTGGGCACCAGCACATCCCTAGCTATCTTGCCCACTGTCTTTCCCTCTTTGTGCCCCTTTTTCATCACCTTCCTGCAATGAGCGTGTCTATGCCTGTTCGCACAGAGGTAAGCAGGAGTAAGCACTTTTAAGCAGCAGTAGGTGGGTTTCAAGCTGCTTGCATGGGAGTAAGCACTGCCTACACAGGTTAAGTAATCTAGAAGCTATCTGAGTGTGAGAAACTGTAACCAACTGTTAGCACTGCTTCCAGACACGCAAACACGCTAACTAGTATTTACATGTGCTTACTACTGCTTATTTATGCTTATACCTGCTTACTAGTGCCTTATTCATTATGACACTGACACTTCACTCCAGTTCACATTTAAATGTTATTATGCAGGGTATACAACAAACAGATGTCAAAATATGTTCATATACAGATTTCCAATAGAAAATGGCATGCGATACAGTGGGACTCAAACCATGAATGTCTGTTTGTTAGATGGATGTTTTAACCACTACACTATCACTGTACTGCTTTATTTACATATATACCCATATACCCATGCATTCTAGTTGCCCTAACACCCACCCCAACACTTCACTGACACAGCAGTCATCCATTCTCCAGTTGGAAACACGGTGTATCCACACCATTACACATTGGCCACTCCCTACTCCTCTGGACCCATCCCATGAGTTGACTCAATCCACGTATCCTCAGACATCCCAACTTTTAGTCCACAAACATTGGTGAAATGAGTGACCAATAGGACACTATTCCCAATTTTTGGGTTGTCCCACCTGGGACACACGTCTTTATTTCAAGATTAGACTCTACACTTCATTACATCATTACTTCCATTAACAAGACACTAAAATAAATGTATAACTAAGACTATATGATAACGCACACATTACACATGAAAACTAGCAATGTACGAGTTCAGCAAAATTATATTACAAATAAGACCGGTTTAGTGATTGGCGTTGACGTAGCTGGCAAATCACAGGAATGATTCAAATATTTCATAATGAGAAAGTCCTCACATTTTATTTTTTTGAGAACAGCACTAACTTCAAACAAAATACACACTTCTGAATTTTTGCAGATTCGTCCCTTCCCCTCTATCTTCTCGTAACTCTAATACTATAGTACTGCAATATACAACGGAAACAAAACAACCTGTTTTGCCTTGGAATTTTATATCCCAGCAAAATTGTGCAAAATGTCGCAAAGAAATAAAATATATATATATATATATATATATATGTGTGTGTGTGTGTGTGTGGATGACAAGCAGTTCATGACCATCTAAGTAAGACCTGCACTGTTACAAAGGCCATGCATTTTGTATGATATTGAGTCAGGATATATAAGCCACAGTGCAGAGAAGAGGGTCACCATCTTTTCTGTAATGAACTATAAATAAATGTTTATTTATTTAACATCTGTTAACCACAAGTAAACGTAAAAGACCACAGACAACCTTGCAACCAAAAGTCCAAACCAAAAAGTCCTTAACGTAAGTTTTATTTAGCTCAAACAACAAGCGTTTTCGCCACTTATACTATTGTAGCTTCATCAGAGACGAAATTCAAGTCGGAAAAAAACAGTAAAAATAGTCATGAACAGGAAATGACACAAAAATACGTCAGCAGGTAAATGCTGGTAAAAATACCTAACAAAACAATGAGATGTGTACTCAAAATCTATTATTCAAACATGCGAAACGCATGTAAATTTAGCAGTATGTAACTATAATATAAAAAATGACTTCAATTATTTCATGCAAAATACAAAAACTAATACTGTACATACTATGAACACAATCGTCACAGATGTAGTACATTTTAAAAGTATTTTAAATTACTTTACAAGTCTTAAGTAAACACAAGTAACTTAACTAAAATAAGCTTAAAAAAGCTAAGTCTTCAGTACTACCTAATAAAATATTTTTATATACTCCACAATTCTAAAGAAAGTATATATATCTGTACTAAATAAAAATACATAACAAGCATTAAAACAAACTACATAAAAAGTTATCCTGAACTGTGTCTGTGAAGGCAGTTTACAAATGTTCAAGCAACCCTATCTCAAATAACTCCTCAACTTTAAAACTGATGAAATATTGCAATTTTCATTAAGTCCTGGGAACTTGAAGGCATCTAATCTCAGTTGCCATTCAAGTTCACGGTTCTCAAGGATCAATGAAAAAGGCCCCCCCTAATACTCGAGGGAACTTGATCAATGGCCATAAAGTGAAAACTATGGCATAGTTTTCACTTTATGGCCATTGATCAAGTTCCCTCGAGTATTAGGGGGGGGCCTTTTTCATTGATCCTTGAGAACCGTGAACTTGAATGGCAACTGAGATTAAATGCCTTCAAGTTCCCAGGACATAATGAAAATTGCAATATTTCATCAGTTTTAAAGTTGAGGAGTTATTTGAGATAGGGTTGCTTGAACATTTGTAAACTGCCTTCACAGACGCAGTTCAGGATAACTTTTTATGTAGTTTGTTTTAATGCTTGTTATGTATTTTTATTTAGTACAGATATATATACTTCCTTTAGAATTGTGGAGTATATAAAAATATTTTATTAGGTAGTACTGAAGACTTAGCTTTTTTAAGCTTATTTTAGTTAAGTTACTTGTGTTTACTTAAGACTTGTAAAGTAATTTAAAATACTTTTAAAATGTATTACATCTGTGACGATTGTGTTCATAGTATGTACAGTATTAGTTTTTGTATTTTGCATGAAATAATTGAAGTCATTTTTTATATTATAGTTACATACTGCTAAATTTACATGCATTTCGCATGTTTGAATAATAGATTTTGAGTACACATCTCGTTGTTTTGTTAGGTATTTTTACCAGCATTTACCTGCTGACATATTTCTTGTGTCATTTCCTGTTCATGACTATTTTTACTGTTTTTTTCCGATTTGAATTTCGTCTCTGATGAAGCTACAATAGTATTAGTGGCGAAAACGCTTGTTGTTTGAGCTAAATAAAACGCGTTAAGGACTTTTTGGTTTGGACCTTTGGTTGCAAGGTTGTCTGTGGTCTTTTATGTTTACTTGTGGTTTTGGCTGCTTGTTTTTTCTATTAACATCTGTTAACCAAGTATGCAGACTGTTCCAACGAGTCAGGACTACATTCAGTCATGACTTGAGCCTTAGAGGCCAAATAACACAACTGCACATACACGAGAATCATACCTCTCATCCTCTTAATGTAAGAAGTCTAGCCAAAGCCAAAGATAATTGGGGGGGCAAAGATTGGGACATACTGGGATCAATTCAATAGCTCTGCTTGACCGAGGTTCAGTAAATTGATCAATGGGGCAGTGTAAGCCGACACACCCTGGCTAGGCTTATAAATGCCCTTGGGCAGGTAGCCTAGTACCTACCTATGAACCTATGAACCTATTACATGTATGGTTATGCACAACCTATTATTCTATCTACTGTTGAGGTTTGTAGGGTCACTTTCATGTTATTTATGTCTGCAAAATGAATGAATGTGGTACAGGGAATGTACTTCTACATACAGATGTATGTATGTGTGTATGCATATATATTTATAACAAACTCGCTGACCTCCACGAGGCGGTCCAATTAGAATTGAGCCATCCAACCCTGACACGCCTGGATCCATAATTTCATACCCATGGTTCCTCCACCCCACCCGAGTTCCACATACACACAAACCATCCATTCTCCAGTTGCTATCCCAGCCATAACATACCTCCACACATTGCCCTCTCCCCAGCGTTAGGGACCCCACACTTATGTCGTCTCAACCCATGCATCATCAGGCTCTCCCAACCTTTTAGTCCTTGAACATACCTGGTCTGGCTTGTGTAATGATCAAAAGTCCAAACAACCTGCAATTTTTGGGTAGTCCCACCAGGGACTACCCTGTAATTGTTTGTAAAGCAGACTTAGCAGGTCGACAGTGTTACTCCCACTGGTAGTATCCTGCCTGTGGTTTGATTAGCAGTGATTTGCTCACCCCTGTCCAGCTTGATATGACATACAATGACAGCATTAAATAAAACAGGAGTTGCTGTTGTTTTACTTCTCATTCTTTTTGTATGCTTTATTGTTACGATGTTCATTCTTCATATACACACACACACACACATATATATATATATATATATATATATATCTGTACATACACACGCACACACATACATCTACATAATTATATGCATTTCCTATGCTGTTGCGTGACTCTGCTGGATGATATGTTTGTGATAACATCAGATTTATGTGTATCTGCCATGACTGAGTGGCAAATTACATTGGCTGTGGTGTACAGGGTCCTGTGTTTGAGCTTTGCAGAGGTCATTTATTTTGTTGTGGGGCAGAACACGGGCCATTGGATACAGAGTGATTAAAGTACTTTTAAGCAATTGTGAGTGGGTGTGTGCGGGTTTGCGTGATGGTAAGCAGTGCAAACTTCCGATTGCAGTTTCTTAAATTCAGTTAGCTTCTACTATGCTTAATGTGTGTAGGCACTGCTTACACCTGAGCAAATGCACTTAAACATGCTTACTAGTACTTATATATATTTACTACTGCTTATTTGTGCTTAAACCTGCTTATTAGTGTCTTATTCATTATGACACTAACACTTTAATTAAATTAAATTAATTAAACATTTAATGCAGTACTCCATTTCACATTTACATGTTATTATGTAGGTTACACAGCAAAAAGATATAAAAATATGTTCATATACACATTCCACATGGAAAATGATATGTGCTACAGTGAGACGTGAACTGGGAATGCCTGTTAGTTAGGCGGATGCTCTAACCACTACACTATTGCTGTGCTGCTTCTTTTGCATATATATTCCTTGTTATCCTCTTCAGCCTATTCAGCTGCTTTAACCGTAGCTAAGCGATAGGCAAACCTGCTCACCTACAGTTAGCTGTACTTGGGGTTTTAAAACAAAATAAATGGTTTCTTCATTTTATTTCTGTGTACTGTTGCTGATGTACATATCGGGACTGTTGGTGGGGATATGTGGACACCTATGAGTGATCTCGCTCATTTATTCAGACTTCCTGCTGTTGTACTTTGCAGGGGCATGTTTATTCTGAGAGCTCTGCTCTCACACATGCCCCCTGCACTTGTTCACACATCACATGTGCATTTAATGCAGTACTCCAGTTCACATTTATATGTTATTATGTAGGTTATACAGCAAAAAGATGTACAACATATGTTCATATACACATTCCACATGGAAAATGATATGCGCTGTAGTGGGACCTGAACCCTGAATGCCTGTTTGGTAGGTGGATGCTCTAACAACTACACTATTGACATGAACATTGATTCAGCATGTTTTTTTTTCAAGCAAAGGGCAACGACGCACAAACACGCTGCGCTGCGCTTACACTTTAAATAACAAAGAAATAAAAATGTAAAATAGGGACACAGGGAATTTAAATGTAATAGTTCTAGGGACATGGGCTCAACATTCAACTACATGCTTGTGTGTTTGCTCCTTTGATTTTATTTCAGTATTCGTGGACACTCTTGTATGCTTTGCATACATTTCAGTATCCACTGACACTGAAATAATTGCTTACTATTAGAGGCAGGCTCTAATAGTAAGCATTGTAGGTTGTGCAACTGTGGGGGCATGTTTAAGCCTCCATGCCATGCTTAAACATGCTCCTGCACTTGCACACGTTTCCTGTGCACATAGAGGGTGCAGCAGCGTGCCCTCATAAATATTCATATGGTGCTGCTGCACCATCTCTAAGGCGGGTGCTCGGTACAAGGCTAAAACGGTCCTTGCGCCGAGCTTCATGAATCCCAGTTTTAGCCTTTTATACATGTGGCATTAGAGACATTGTGTGCCTTACCATTTGAAACTGAAGGAATGATGATGAAATTTCCAGAACGGTGTGACAAAAAAACAGGACATTTATCCATGGAACAATTATTTGTTTTCTAGGAGAAACCTAAGTGCTAAAAATGTTACTTTACAGTTTTGAACTGATGAAATGAAGAACAATGTTAAAAAAATGTATACAGGATGTGTGTGTCAAACTGTTGATAACATCATAAAAATTAGAGATGAGAGGAGAGAAACTAATGGAATGGAGAGTGGAGTTGGAAGTTGTTTTAAAATGTGAAACAATATGGTAAAATGCTTGCCCTGTGTTATTTTTGTGGCTGGTCATTGAGGGACATTAAAATATGCTGGTTGGCCAAAATCATGTTTTTTTTTCTGTGGTGTTTCTCATTTAATGAATGATTGTAATAAGATGTGGTAAAGCGAGTGTGTGGAGGAAGGACATACAACAAGAAATTATGCGGCTGAATGCAAGTTGTGTAAAAAGGAGGCACTTTTGGGAAAACTTTCAAGAGAAAACAGTAAATAATGGAAAAAGAGAAATGGAAGAAATATGTGAAGAAGGGCAACAAGAGGCTGAGGGAGCAGGTGAACTAGATGAAGAAGAAATTGCTATGGAAGAAAATTATGGAGAGGAATATAGTTTGCATACAAGAAGAGAGGTCAGGAGAAGTGATTGGCACTAAGAATATTTTTTTGAAATTCTAACCAGTGGAAACATGATTCTGAAGATATAGGATTATTTGTACAGAAACCCAAGAAAAAAATATTAAATGGGGAAGGAGTAAAAATAAGAAATTGAAAATTTAAAACATTTCCCCTAAAATTGAAGAGAAAGAAAAGTACAATCTTAAGAGAACTTTCATTAAATGTGAACAGTATTATTAACACTGTAAAAGGGATAAGGATACTGGAATAGTATGCTAAATGTAATTTAGATGCTATTATGTTACAGGATGTAAGATTCCTGACAAGTGAAAAAAGACTGCAAACAGAAAAAAAAAATGTGGGCTAACAATATAACATGGAACTTAGGAAGTAAAAGTTGTTCTGGAGTAGCTGTGTTGTCTAAAAAAACAGTGCAAATATTAGGTGTAATACTGGTAAGAATGGGAGGGTTAAGTGCTATGGATGTGAGGTAGAAAGGACATGTTCATAGAATTACAGCATTGTATGCATTAACAGCTAGCAAGGAAAGAAGGAATCTGTTTGATCAAATATTGGACTGTGGCGGATAATATGAAAATTGTAATTGTAAGGGATTTGAATTGTGATTTAAGGGGAAGACATAAAAAGAAAGGGCAAAATGCAAAAAAAAAAGGAAATTGATAAAATGTAGTAAGTTAGCTATTTGGGGCAAAAGTCAATGAACCTATACAAGGGGAACACCTGGATCTAAAACTGATTATTTTGTATTACTGGAAGGCTTAGAGGTAGCAGATGGTGAAAGAGTTGTAATAGTTTTTTCAAACCATTTAGCAATACAGATCAAGGTAATGGAAGAAAGGGAGAATATTAAAATACGAAAGTGAATAATGAGAAAAAAAAATAAGAAATTACGGTGTGAAACTAGAGAGGGAATTATTGCAGTTATGGTAGGATCGACATTTAGAATAGGTAAAGAAATGGTATGTCAGTGTATCTTTTCATAGTGGTGAGTAGTTAAAAAACTTCCTTGCTGATAATGATACATGACATTTTGTTGAAGTGGAAGGGTATAGTATGTGCACCATTGTGTAATGTAAACCTAACCTGTCAAGAGACACCTTTTATATATTGATCGCTAAGTTTTATCCTTTTTCTCAAATTAGTGCAATCTCGGAGTTGGTATATTTCATTTGCAGGGGTCTGGGGGCACAATGGGCCATAGCCCCTGCTAAATTGAAGAAGAAAAAAATACTTGTAGTTTTTGTTTGTTAATTGCTGACATTAGGTATAGTTCTGCACAGATCAGCTTGTGAGGTAGTATAGTAAAAGCATGCAGAAAATGTTTTTAGTTTGTCAAAATTCTGTTTAGAAGATAATTTAATTCTGATATATGTGGTGATATGAAGACTTGTAAAAGTGGTGATTGGAAGTGTAACAGTGGTGCTTTGAAGTAATGGTTATGTGTTTTTGAACGTTTTGTCTCGATGGAGTGTAGGAACGTAACGTTTGCTTTCCATTTTTTGGTATTGTGGGATTCGATCTTGTAAAGTTTCAAGAATGTGATTGTTTGAGTTTATGGTCTTGGTCTTTTGTGGTTCAGTCTACTGGTAATTTGGGATTTAGAAGTAGACCCACATATATATATATATATATATATATATATATATATATATATATATGTATATATATATATAGAGAGAGAGGTACATTAAATCAGTAAAACAGTAGGCATTAATGTTTCAGTAGAGATAATGTTTGCAATGGAGAAATGAGGAAGTGGCTGCATATTGGGATAAAATAGCAAAGGAGGATATTAGGATAATGAGAGAAATTTAAAAAGTAAAAGGAGAGGTAAAAAGAATACAAGAGCAAATTATGAGTATTGTGGTACAGCATGTAGAAAATATATTGAAAGTATAATTGTATAAGGATAGAAAGTCAGAGTGAATGAAAAGTAAATATAGTTCCAGAACAAGTTAAGGAAGATTTGGAAAATAATTACTATTAATAAACTTGATGAAGTACTTAAAAAAAACAAATGTTGATTCAGTATCAGGACCAAATGATATAGGGTATGGAAAGTACAAGAAATTAATGGACTGTCAAAGAAGGCATTTTGTAAATGTAATGCATGATTGAAGGAAGATTTGTTTATGTGAAGAGTTATGTAGTAGGATATTAGAATTTATGCGCAAGAATGATGAGAATAATTAAAAAAAATTGAATTGTCGTCATGCTAAATAACGTGGGTTATAATTTTTATGGGAATAATACAAAGGAGAATGGAATGAAGGATGAGGGATGTTATGGAAGAATGTATAAACACTATAAATGATAAGGGTTGTCAAGAATTGTTATTGGTTGTGAGAGAAATTGCAAATGATAAGAAAAAAGGAGGATATGAAACTTATGGCAGGTGATATTAGCAAAGCATTTGATACTGTATGGCATGATGCTTTGTGGAATGTTCTGAAGAAGTATAGGTAATAGAATTAGAAGTATATGTATGACAGCATATCAGAATAGTAGGGTGGGAGTGTTCTGAATGGGTGTCTGAGTAAAGGAATATGTATGAAGTGTGGTGTAAGACAAGGGTGTCCCATAAGTAGAATGTTTGCATTGGTGAGGAATGTGATAGTGAGGGGAGTAGCTCATAAAATGAAAGATGCTACATGCACAAGACAAAAGGAGGTGGGAATACCAGTAGTTTTGATATACATGGACCATATAGTTGTAATTGCTAAGAACAAAATATGGATGAAGGAAGTATTGGTTTGTCTGAATGGATGTTTTAATGGAATGTGAATGACCTTGAATAAAGACAGAAGTAGGGGGTTGGGTGATGTGATGATAACTGTGGGGTTTCTATTTTTCAATGAATGAAGTATCTTTGCTAGGAATAAGATTTGTTGAAAATGATGTAGTTATGATGCAATGGGAAGGGCTGATAAAAGGAATGAAAGAAGCATGTCTTCTGTAGAGGACATATAGATTAGTGTTCAGGAAAAATGTTTATCTGGCTAATTTGGTATTAATGGTAAAATGGCATATATGTAAAATGTTTATATGATCCCAGTAAAACATGAAAAGAAAATTGTACAATTGGTGTTTTCTTTCATATGAGGTTCAAGATTAAACCAGAAGAAAGAGGTGTGTTGTATTCAAGTGAAGATGAAGAAAGATCGGAGTCACTGCATCAGTTGTTTATTCTGCTTCTTTAAAGTTGTTTAGAATATTAAAGTGTATAAAGGAAGACAATAAGAATTTAACAGTGAGTTTGTCTAAATATTATTAATTTATTATTTATTGACATTTGTTGACCGGGAAAGTCCACTGAGCTTGAGACCCATTTTCAGTCGAGATCCGGGGAGAAAAGCTCCAAGTTACATGAAAATCATTACATGAATTTGTAAGGAAACAATTACTTATAAAGCAAGTGAAATAATACAGAAAACGATCTAAACAGCACACGTTGTAAAAAGGCACAATACAGTTACAATGGAACATTAGTATGTAGAAAAATTACACAGAAATATTTAACAATACAGCTCAATTTTTTGGGGGGTAGGAAAAGGGAAAGGTAAGTGTAGTTGGAAGGTAGAATTAGAGAGTTAAACTTAAAGGCAGGATAGATATAGTTAGAATCTTATAGCTAGGTGGTGGGGAATATGTAGATTATAGGTGCCATTTATTTAACGGTAGTATTAAAAGTAGACACAGAAAAGAAAATGTGCTAAGATAGTTGTATAGATGTGTGGATTAGGATAGTAAAGATTAGGGATAACTCATAAGGTGTAACAGTATGACATATACAAAGTATATTTGCTATGTGAAACAGTTTTGCTAGATTAAGGAGGCTGTGGATATGTGTTGCATGTGCAGCTGGAGTTATCAGTGAGATGTTTTAATTTTCTTTTAAAGGAGATTATGTTGTATAATTCTGTAACTGATGATGGGAGGGCATTCTACAGCTTAGTTATGTAATGGGAATAGAGGCAGCTACCTGCTGTTTTACTAGGTTTTGATACTTTAAGTAGGTGTTTGTTGTAAGAGCGTAGATTTTTGGATGGGACGTAAGATTCAATGATATTTTTCAGGGAAGGGCAACACTCGGGTTTATAAATGAGTTTATGGGCAAAGGTAAGTTGTGTGTAATGTAGGTAATGTGCAAATTCTAACCAGTTTAGTTCTCTAGTGGCCTGACAATGCTGGGTGCAATTTGGTTGGGCTGATGCGAATTTTGCAGTCTTATAATAACAGGACTGCAGTTTGTGTTGCAAAGAGTTGTGGAGATTAGTAAAGATAGAAGACCCATGCTGGATAAGAACACACCCAGAGGTAATGAATCCAATAAAAGTTTTAATAAACTCCAAACAGCATAAAAAGTAATGTAAAGCGCTTTTTGTCTGGCCGATTTACCAGACTTCCTCAGACAAACGCATACAAAACAAGCACCAAGTTAAATTAAAAACATTTCCCTCCAAAACTACATCAACCTATCAAACACATTGTTCAATTGACATCAATTAAAACATTACATTTATATAACAATATAACACCCTAAAATGTGTACTTAAAGTTAAACAGTTTTTCTAAAAACAATATTTTATGAAAAACCTTACTTATCATGAAAACCTAACCTAAAAAAACAAGACATGAAAAATAGGTACTTCTCATCACCTTATATAAAGATAGAAGACCCATATAGTAAGGTTGGAAGGAGAAGACTTTTTGAAAGTTTTATTCAAATGGATTTGTTTGTTTCTGTAAAGTTTGCCTAATTTGAAGCAAGTATTTTTTATTCCGTTATTAATATGCAAGTCAAAGCTAAGTTTGCTGTCAATAGTAATTCCTAGCAGTTTTGCCTGATTTACTAACTCTCTTTGGATTTTGTTTATAGAGAATATAGTAAAGTCTGTGGGAACAGGTTTAGATGCAAAGATGAATAGTTTGGATTTATTAGGGTTAAGTAATAGCTGTAATTGGTTTAGCCAGAGTTCTATGGATGTAAAGGCCTTTTGTGTTAACTTTTGGAGGTCAGAGAAGTTATTGGAGGTACAGATTATGGTTGAATCATCTGTATATTGTATGGTAGTGCAGTCAGAGGGAAGTTTATGTAGGTCATTTATAAAAATGTTGAATAGTAGGTGTTAGAAAAATATGTATTAGTAATATGCATGCTTAGTGCATTCGAGGTTTAAAAGGGTTAATACATTTATTCTGTTCACACTGCATGAATCTGCACAGCTACTAGAGACATTCCAATCCTGCTTATGTCATGAAAATATGAGCAGCTATGATCTGCTTATGCCATGGAAATTAACAAGAAGCATTTAATTTCTGCTAATGTCATGGAAATAATTAGTGTTTCTACTAGTGTCATGAGACTTAACAAAGAGTTATTGATTTTCTGCTTATGCCATGAGAAAGTACACAGCTGCTAGAAGCTATTGATAATGAAAACAAAGGCTGCTTGAAAGTATAAACTGTAGTCAGCGTTACTTGTACCTAAGCTAGAAATGTACCTTGAATCTAGGTAAAATGTAACACACATATATTAGAACTGCACAATTGAAGAATAGAAAGTTTGTAGTGGGCTAAAAATAAGCCCCAAGGCCAGGTTGTTTTTCTCAAATGTTTTTGTAAATCAACAATAATCCAGTCATGTCACCAGGAAATCTAAGTAACATTTTCTATGTAACACATAGTGAGTTTTAAATCTGAACATGTCAGCAGGAAATCTAAGTAACATTTTCTGTAGAACAATACAGAAAGCTGTGTCTAACTACATCAGCAATAGAAGCAACATTTCTGTGTAACATGGAAAGAACTGTATAAAAGTAGCATATTGCTCACTAGTAATTTAGACAAATCCTGTATTTGCATGCTTTGTCTCCTTGCTGCAAGTAATAAAGGGTGCCATACTTGAACCTTACGTGAATTGGTCTTTGAAGTTTTTTCCTTTGACAGATTGGTCCTTCGGACCGGAACCCTCTCTTCGCCTCGGATCAGACGGGCCAGGTGGTTGAAACCATACGGGGAAGAAACCAAATCGGTGCTTCTTATTTGAAAAGCCCTCCGACTGAATTGTCGTACAAAAGAGGCCAGCCACTTTCTGATCTGCAACTGAAGGACGGGTCTTCGAATTGGTGATCAATCACGTGGGCTCAGATAAGGTGAATCTACTTTTTTCTGCTTTCTGTTTTAGATCAGGGACTAGATTTGTATTGTTTTTGTCAAGACTGTACTTTACAAGTCAGGGACAGAAAAGATTACTGTCTTGTCATAGATCAGGAGAAACAGAATAAGTAGGCAGTCATTCTGAAGAGACTATAACAAAATCCATGGTACCACGTTAAAAATAAGAGAAGTTATGTAACGATCAAAAGGGTAGAACAAAATGGGTAATAATTGCACAAAAAGACCCCAAAATCCGCCATTAACAGAAGACGCAAAATACATGCAGTCGCAGCGTGCCGACAATATTAAATATTATTCAAAATGGGTTAATAAATATGAATTAGACGGAAAATTAGAAAAATCCTCGCTTATCAAACTTGTCAAACAGCTCAGAACCAATTCCAAAGGTCGGGTAAAAAAACAACGCAAATTAGGAATTCCTCAGGCACACAGGTGGATTGAGGAAGTAAACCGTAGGGAACAAAAGAACAACAACAATTCAAAAACAATGTTTTTAGATAAGGAGGACAATAACTTAGTAATAGCATCAGCACCTCCGCCTCCCTTACCAGAATATGAAGCAAGTGAACAGGTTAGTCCAACCCCACGATATCCTGTTGTCACTGAAAATAGAGACATTGTAAAAATAAAACCATTTATTAGAGATCCCATAGGGACCAGGTCTCGAACACGGGCAGGTAACTCAAATGAAGGCATTGAGTTATATCAAATGGTTAAGAATTCACGATCTATGAGTGAAGAAGAAATGTGTCCACTTATAGAAGTACCTAATCCTCAGGCAGGACAAGATAATCAGGACCCAACTATTTTAGTGTATAGACCCTGGACTCTGGAAGATATCCAGAAAGCAACTGAGGGAATTCCCCATCCAAAAGTTAATTTTAGAAAATTCTCAGAAGATTTACAAGGAATGAGGCTGAGTTATAACTTAAACGGAGAAGAGGTAGAAAAAGTAGTTAGACAAATTGTGGAGCCAGATTGGCACATGATTAGTGGCAACTGGAATCCCCGTGACACTGCACACAGACCCCTCCCACATAGCAGCGCAGAACTGGACAGAGTAAAAGGTCTCACAGACCACATCTCTGAAAAATGGAAGCCTAGGACAGACTGGACTTGCATTAATCAATGCATCCAACAAGAAGGTGAAACTATTGACCGGTATTATGCCAGACTATTAGAATGTTTTAATAACCACTGTGGAATGCAGGTTCCTGAAGATCAAACACAAGATTCCCCATATGAACAGCAGTTAAAGAATGCATTTTTAAAAGGCAGTATTGCACCCATAAGCAGTTTTATTACAAAACACATGGTAGACCATCGTACAAGCAGGTTACAGTCATTACTTGAATATGCCAGGCATGCCGAAAGGCATTTTAATAGCAAAAAGAAAAAGAAAGCTCAAGTATTTTCTGTAGAAGATGGAGCAGAAGTTTATGTAGTACAGTCTGGGAACAAGGGCAAAAAAATGCACAGGGAAACAAACAATCTGATCAGTGATCAGAGGACTTTGAAGGGTGAAAGAAAAGGGTTGAATGTTTCAAATGCAGTAAAAAGGGACACTTGGCAAAGGATTGCAGGAAAGATAAGAAGGCAACCATGGAAGACAAGCAGGGTGAGGACTGACTATATGGTAGTCAGGAATCACTAGAAGGGGATAGCAGAGAAAGGACAAATGAGAATGTGATAGAGGGAGTATAGGATGTGACAGAAGAAATAGAGGAAGTGCAAGAAGTTAGTGACACTGAAGAAAATGAAATATTAGACCTAGCTTTATTGAGCTTGGAACTCTATTTAGCAGACACAAAACCAGAAGTTACACTCTTGGTATAAGGGAGGGAAGCCAAATTCTTGTGTGACTCAGGGGCATCACGAACCCTGATACATCCCTCCAAACTGCCAGAAAACACAGAGTCACCTGATTACATACTGGTAAAAGCAGCTAATGGACAGCTGTATTGGGAGCCCCTCTCCCGTAACATTGCAATAACTGATCCTGTTTCAGGATTGACTCAGAAAAGCAAAATTGTTGTTTCTGCAAAATGCCCAGTAAACCTCTTGGGCAGAGACCTCATGCAGCTATTTGGTATAGCAGTAGTCCCAACCATGCAGGGTATGGAAGTACAGCGACAAATTGATACCTTTGCAGTGCAAATTGATACCTTTGCAGTGCAATCGGAGGGTGAAATGTTTTATTGGTACAGCCAGGACTTGGTTACGACTGGTCAAGGGACTGTGACCGAAGAATTAATGAATGTAGCCATCAGCAAGTTCCCCACCCTTGACATCGATAAGCAACACCTGTTGGACTGTATCCTGTATTATTGTAACACACCAGGGCCTGATAAGGAATATGAGCAAGAATTGTTTAAAAATCATGCAAACAGATTGATATTACGTAACCTGTACTGGGACACAGAAGGGAACAGTGTAGCCAGCTGTTCATTGCCCCAGGAGTTCTTTACACTTTATAAATCTAATCGATTACCACATGTTAGCTTAACCAAGAACAAAAACATAGAATGGGCAGACCTAGGAGAAAAAGTCACGAGATGGGAGAAACAGACAGAATTAGAACTGTCAGAACAGGGAATACAAATACAGAATTTGAATTGGATAACTCAGACCAACCCAACTGTACACTTGCAGTCTAGCAAGGACAGCTGATTAGCACTCCTATTGAAGGAGGAAGAGAATGCCTTACAGAATATACTAGAAACTCTCTGGTCAACAGGAAAGTCGGATGTAGGACTTATTTGTACAGCAGGACCAGTTACTATCACGCCAAAGTCAGTATTCAGACCACAAAAAATACAGTATCCCTTAAGAAAAGATGCAGAGGCAGGGATAAAGCCTATTATAGCAGCCTTACTTAAAGGAGGGATACTAGCAGAATCTTCCGATTCACCATGTAACATACCCTTATTTCCAGTTAAAAAAGCAAATGGAGAATGGCGTATGGTCCAAGATTTACAAGCTGTAAATGATGCAGTAATACCAAGGGCACCTACGGTGCCAGACCCACACACCCTGTTGAATGATTTAAAACCTCAACAGAAGTAATTTTCTGTGGTAGACATTAGCAATGCATTCTTTTCGATACCAATACACTCTGACAGCCAGTATTGGTTTGCATTCACATTTCAGGGGAAAAGGTGTACATATATGCGACTACCACAGGGGTATTGTGAAAGTCCAGCAATATTCTCACATGAAATGGCAAGCAACTTGGTGGGATTTACCCAACAAAGGGGCAGTCAGATTTTACTTTATGTTGATGACATCTTGCTGGCGGCCCCCACCCAGCAAGATTGTAGAGAAGACACCATAGCGCTATTATGATTTTTAGCCGCTGAAGGACATAAGGTAAACAAAAATAAACTGCAGCTTTGGAAAAAACAAGTCAAATACCTAGGATATGTGATATCCAAGGAAGGTAGAACATTAGATGAGGATAGAAAAGTAGCAATTTTGCAAGCACCAAAACCCACTACTAAGAAGGAAATGATGTCCTGCCTGGGTACAACTAATTTTTGCTGGAGCTGGATTCCAAACTATGCCTTGGAATCTGCACCTCTGACTGATCTGATATATAAGAAGCCTATGGCAGCACAGGATTTGTTACAATGGACACCAGAGGCAGAATCTGCTTTCTGCAAACCGAAACCGGTAATAGCATCTTCATTAGTTCTAGGATTACCAAACTACCATAAACATTTTTTCCAAACTGTAGATTGTAAGAAAAGTTATATGACATCAGTGCTAACACAACAGCATGGGGACAAGCAATGCCCCTTTGCTTACTATTCATCACAACTAGACCCAGTGGCACAGTCCTTACCTCACTGTGTACAAGCAGTAGTTGCAGCTGCAATGGCAGTGCAGGCTTCGGCCTCAGTAGTTTTATTCCACCCTCTCACTTTGAGAGTGCCTCATGCAGTCGCGATTATTTTACTGCAAGAGAAAGTAGCATATCTTTCCCCTGCTAGGCATCTTTCCTGCATGACCATATTGTTGAGCCAACCTCACATGACAATTGAATGATGCACAACTCTGAACCCTTCTACTCTGCTCCCAACCCCTGCAGACGGCACACCACACCGCTGCCTGCAGGTAATTGAGCAAAAGACACTACCTAGAAAAGATCTCACGGATGTCCCCTTGGATGATGCTGAGGTGACATACTACGTGGGTGGTTCATGCAAAAGGGGTCCTGCGGGACAGAACCTAGTAGGATATGCAGTAGTTTCTGACACTGAGATTATAGAAGCAAAACCTTTACCACACAACTTATCTGCACAGGCAGCAGAATTGATTGCCTTGACACGGGCATGTACCTTAGCAAAGGGTAAATGTGTAAATATTTTTACTGATAGCCAGTATGCTTTTTCTACTGTACATGTTTTTGCGCAACAGTGGAAAAAACGAGGAATGATAACATCTACTGGCAAACCGATTAACCATGCACAGTTTATTTTAGATCTTTTAGAATCTATTCAGTTACCTCAGAAAGCCATTTGTAAATGCACAGCTCACACCAAGCAACAAGATAGGATTTCAAAAGGTAATGCGAGAGCTGATACAGCTGCAAAACAAGCAGCTTCTGAAGTATTTCTTTTAAATGAGGAACTACAACCCTCTGAGATTTTTAGACTTAGAAATGTTAAAAACAATGCAGACACTCACTACACAAGCTGAAAAACAAAGATGGGTAAAACGAGGAGCAATTCTCGAAAAGGGGATGTACATCTCTAAAGAAGGGAAACCAATACTACCATCTAATTTGTTTAGATATGCAGCTTTTTTGAGCCATGGGCAGTGCCATGTCTCAACATGGGGGATGGTACAGCTGGTGAACCAGGTGTTCACAATGTATGAATTTACAAACTACTCTAAAAAATTTTGTTTGATGTGCCAAATTTGTAACAAACATCATGCACAAGGGTCGTTAAAGCCCAAGCAAGGGAGTTTCCCTACACCACCATATCCTTTTCACACTATATGTATGGATTTCATAGAATTGAACAAATATGAAAATAAGAAGTATTGTCTTGTCATTATAGATATGTTTTCCAGATGGGTGGAAGCCTTTCCAACCAAAAATCCAGATGCAGCTATGGTGGCAAAAATACTTGTCAAAGAAATCATCCCTAGATTCGGCATTTCGGAAAAGATCTACAGTGACAATGGTACACACTTTGTAAACCAAACCATACCGCAGTTAAGTAAACATTTTGGTATTTCTTTAAAAAATCATTGTTCATACCATCCACAATCTGCAGGGCTAGTTGAGAGGCATAATGGAATATTAAAGAATAAATTAAGAAAGTTAATAGCTGAGACAGGAAAGAATTGGCTGTATTGTTTGCCCCTGGCACTGTTGAGCATGAGAACTGTTCCGACTGCAAAAGGATTGACTCCTTTCGAAAAACTGTTTGGAATGGCTTATTATACACCCCAGTGGAAACTTCTCATGTCTGCAGACCAGAAAGCTGACTATACACTAGCTGAATATATGAGAAATTTGTTGAATTCTAAACATCTGTTGCAGTCAAATTCTGTTTCAGATAAAGAACAAACCGAAACATCGGAAGTGGCAGTGATCCCAGGGGACTGAGTGTGGGTGAAAAATATAAAGAAGAAAAACTGGACATCACCAAGGTGGGAAGGTCTATACCAGGTGCTTCTTTCGACACCCACTACAGTCAAGATAGCAGAGCAAGCTTCGTGGATCCACCTGACGCACTGCAAACTAGTTAAGAACTTTGAACTGGACAAAAATCTTACCTCTCCATCGGGCCCTCAGCACAAAGTCTGGCTAAAAAGGGGGGTCAGATCAATAGGACTGATCCGTCTCAACCCCAGTGAAGAAACCATTGGTGCTGAAGGTCCTATTAGGGCAGAGAGTAAGAATGCATGTCTGAAATAAAAATGATAGAATCCAGAAAAATCCAAATAAAGCCACTCGGAAGAGTCGGAGAAAACAGGAATGCAGAACAACCATTTCCTCAGAAGTATTGCATAATCATCCTGTTGACTGTACTAGTGACAATAATCTTTTTGTTGTGGCCATTCCTTTTCCCAGCCACACAAACTGAACTGAATAAACGTGGAGAGTTGCACGTAGAGTGGCACACAAACTTCAACACTTACCAGGCAATCAAATATGTGTATGCTGAGACCTTCAATGTTTTGAATTGCTGGATTTGCACAGCTTTGCCAACAGCATACGGGGGGTTATTGTTAACTTCAGTCCCCCTAGGAGCCAACAAGACCTGGGAAAATTTAGTCTATGATACATCAGATCTTACATCACAAGATAAAGTAGCATTGCACTTGTCTGTTCGACAGAAGGGGACTGTGTGTTTTTACAAAAATGATACAGTTCAGATGGGTTGGAGCAATTGCAATGTGACTGCTCCCTATAGATGCTACAATAAAACTGACAACACAGGTTCCTTTTGCAACACAAGCTATGATTCGTTTTTTGAACTGATGCATAGGACAACTGATGAAGTAAAACATAATGCTGATCTTTATAAACAACTGATTATAGTTGACAAAAAAATGTTTCATCCAGAACCAGGACATAGTAAAGTTACTACCAAAGTAGAAGACTGTTATTTTGTATGTGGTAGGAAAGCATACAAGTGGTTACCTGAGAATTGGTCCGGCAGTTGGTATTTGGGGTACCTGGTTCTGGCCATACGACACACAGCAGTTTTACCTCAGGGGAAAATTCGAAATGTTCGACGAGAAATCAAGAAGCCTGTCAATCCAGTGGGGCAAATCAATGCGGGGTTGGAAAAACCATCATGCTGTGAGCCTAGGGAAAAATGGACTGTCACATATGGACTTGGGTGATACCATCATCTCGTGGGCAGGTGTATTGCCAGCATATGGAGCAACAAACTCAATCTGGGAACTGAGAAAACTGTCTAAACTTCTCAAAATAATGAGCAATGCAACCTTTTCCGCTCTAGAATTGGTGACTGATGAACTGACTGCCATGAGAACTGTAGTGCTTCAAAACCGCATGGCTCTTGACTTCACCCTGGCGGCAAGAGGAGGTACTTGAGTGCTGTTCATATATTCCTGACCACAAACATGAGATAGACAATCACCTTGAGGTAATTCAGCAAGTGCCAGCTATGACCAAGCCAGGACCAAATCCATTGACGGACTTTTTCCAGAGATTGTTTGGGGGGTGGGGCAGTATCCTGATGAACATCCTGATTGCCATCTGTGTAGGAATGATCCTGCTGGTAGTATGTGTTTGCTGCTGCATCCCCTGCATGAAAAGACTGTTTAAGATGTTATAGACATGTCAGTTTCAGAAACCTTATACCAAGGTGCTGAACTTGAAGAATAGTTGAAAAATTGAAAATGCTTTCATAAGTTTAAACTGAATGACTCTCTTAACTGCAAATCCTGAGAAGGAAGAGGTTAGGGGAAGAAAAAACTGTTTATGCTTATTTTGAAAGTAGAATAAAAGTATTAAAAGGGGGGAAATGTTAGAAAAATATGTATTAGTAATATGCATGCTTAGTGCATTCGAGGTTTAAAAGGGTTAATACATTTATTCTGTTCACACTGCATGAATCTGCACAGCTACTAGAGACATTCCAATCCTGCTTATGTCATGAAAATATGCGCAGCTATGATCT
Organism: Protopterus annectens; assembly: GCF_019279795.1. Taxonomy (NCBI): domain Eukaryota; kingdom Metazoa; phylum Chordata; order Ceratodontiformes; family Protopteridae; genus Protopterus; species Protopterus annectens. The sequence goes on from NC_056735.1 coordinate 1,153,521,843, forward strand.
GCTTATGCCATGGAAATTAAGAAGAAGCATTTAATTTCTGCTAATGTCATGAAAATAATAAGAAGTGTTTCTACTAGTGTCATGAGACTTAACAAAGAGTTATTGATTTTCTGCTTATGCCATGAGAAAGTACACAGCTGCTAGAAGCTACTGATAATGAAAACAAAGGCTGCTTGAAAGTATAAACTGTAGTCAGCATTACTTGTACCTAAGCTAGAAATGTACCTTGAATCTAGGTAAAATGTAACACACATATATTAGAAATGCACAATTGAAGAATAGAAAGTTTGTAGTGGGCTAAAAATAAGCCCCAAGGCCAGGTTGTTTTTCTCAAATGTTTTTGTAAATCAACAATAATCCAGTCATGTCACCAGGAAATCTAAGTAACATTTTCTATGTAACACATAGTGAGTTTTAAATCTGAACATGTCAGCAGGAAATCTAAGTAACATTTTCTGTAGAACAATACAGAAAGCTGTGTCTAACTACGTCAGCAATAGAAGCAACATGTCTGTGTAACATGGAAAGAACTGTATAAAAGTAGCATACTGCTCACTAGTAAGTTAGACAAATCCTGTATTTGCATGCTTTGTCTCCTTGCTGCAAGTAATAAAGGGTGCCATTCTTGAACCTTACGTGAATTGGTCTTTGACGTTTTTTCCTTTGACAGTAGGGGTCCTAAGATTGACCCTTGGGGTACTCCTATGTTATTTAGGAGAAAGCTAGAGAAGTTATTCTGCCATTTTTACAGATTGCTGTCTGTTTTCCAAGTAACTAGTGAACCAGGTTAGGGTGGCATTAGAGCATCCTAGTGATCGCAGTTACTGGATAAGTTTGATGTGGGAAACTGGGTAAAATGCTTTTGAGAGATCCACTAACATGACTGATGTAAGTAGGTTACTTTCTAGGACATTACAGAGGAAATTTGTGAAGGAGACTAGGGCAGTAATGGTACTGTGGCATGGTCAAAAACCATGTTGTGAAGGAGATAGTAGGTTGTTGCTGGTTAGATATTCAACCAGTTGTTTGAGGATGCATTTTTCCATTATTTTAGATAGAGGGGACAGTATGGAAATGGGTCTAAAATTAAAGAAGTCATGAGGGTTTCCATCTTTATGAAGTGGGATGATTATTGATTTTTTCCAGATCTGGGGGACTGCGTGTCTTGCAAGAGATCAGTTTATAGGGATACTTACTGGGAAACCTTTTGCCTTAGCACTAATTTTGAGGTATTCTGGGGGGGGGGGGCATTATCAGTGGATAAGGAGCCGGATTTCATTTTGCCAAGTAATGTTTGTATTTGAGAGGTTGCTACAGGTTGGAAGTTAAAGGATGGTATGGAACTGATATTGCATTGAGGTATGGGGGTTGGGTTATTGCCTGTGTTTACTAATGTAAGGATAATATCAATAATCTATAATCAATAATATCAATAAAGTTGTTATTAAATATTTCGGTGATTTCAACTGGGCTTTTGTCTGAAAATGGAGGTGGGTTTTGGGTACTGCCAATATTTAGCAATGAGTTGACAGATTTCCAGAAAAGTTTGGGATTAGTACTGTGGGTATTTATTTGTTGAGAGAAGTAAGTCTTTTTGTCCTGATTAATGGCCTGATTTGTTTGTTTCTAAGTATTTTGAAGGTGGTTTTGTTGGTGGGGTCTTATCTTGTCTCCATTTGTGCCATGCTCGGTCTCTGTTAATCAGTAGTTGTTTGGTTGACTTAGCCAAGGAGCATGGTTATGTTTAACTCTCTTTTTTCTTATGGTGGCTGTGGAATTAAGGGTGTCTAGGAAGACAGTATTGAAATAATGTATTGCTTTATCTAAGGGAAGATATTTCAATGGGTTCCAGTTTAGTGTTTGTAATAGTTTGGAAAAGTGAGACTGGCTAAAATTGGCTAGATTTCTGGTATATTTGTATGAGTGAATGCTTGAGGTGGAGGTTGACAGTCTGTGTATCAATATAAGTTGGAAAAAATTATCTGAGATGATGAAAATAAGAAAAAGAGAAAAGAATATGTGAATGAAGAAATTAAAATTTATCAAGAAAGGATATTAACATGGAAAATAAAATTGATATAGAGAAAGATAGGAGGAAGTGATATAAAAGTATGATGATGAGGCAATATTATTATTATGAAAACCCATGAAAAAAACGTACCAAAAGAAGTGATTAAAGCCATTAAAGTAAGTTGTGTACAAGGTAGTAGAGTCAGGATTTCCTATGGAAACTGGTAATAAATAAGTAAAGTGAATATGCCATATAAAAAGAAAACGGAAAGAGTGTGTTTATTTTGTGGGGAGGAAGAGAAAACAGTGCATCTTTTTAAAAACATATAAAAGAGAAGTAAAACTCTAAAAAAAGTGTAAAGAAAAGTTTTTTGAGAACATTGATAACATAAAAATATGAATATGATTATGTATGGATATACGAAATAATATGTAAGAAGTGTAGATAAGAATTTATTTTATGTAATATGGATTATTTGGAATGAAAGATCAAATGAAATTTTGTTTAATGGGAAATAGATTTTGGCAGATTTATTTATTTATCCTTTGTTGACCGCTTAAGTCCCACTAGGTGAGTAGCCACTTTTCAGCACTTCGAGGGATCTGAGGTGGCATTTTCAGTAGTAGAGGAAATCTGGCCAAGGCAATAAGGAACTTCTTCTCTCTTCAATAGGTACCATGGAATCTTTTACATCCACCTGAGCTACCACCAACTCAAGCAGATCGGGCCTTGATTTAACATCTCATCCAAAAGATGGCACACTTCCAACTGCAGTACCCCCTTTATACTGCACTGCAGTGTCAGCATTTTATGTACTAGGTGTGGGAAAGAACCCACAGCCTTTTTCACCAAAGGTGAGTGTGCTACCTGTTATTTACAGGTAAAAAGTGCCTTAGTGTTTAGGACTCTAGAACCCCTTTCTCCAGTGGAAAAATGTTCATAAATAAAAATATATGTTCTACTTTTGACTGTTTGAAATAATGAATTATATCAGTTAAAAAAACATGAACAGAAGTAAAAGAGCACAAGTGAATTGGCATTTTATAATCTGTTAGGGAATCTGGTTTAAATGGTATGTAGAGTACAAAACCTGACTTGAAGTTAAATTTATTTTAAAATATTCCTTATTTACAGATTCAGTACCTGTGATAGCTTTAGGCAGTATGTCTTCTTCAATTGATTTAAGCCATGTGACAAAAACTGACCAATGATGTGAGTAGTTAGGGAGACCCAATCCTATATAATTAGGGAATTAGCTTTTATTCTAACACCTGAGGAAGTACTCTGTGTAAAAGATTGTACCATTGTTATTTTTTTTAATAAGTGACCCATCTTGTCATTCCTAAGCAGGCTGCAATTGTTATGTTGGTTCTCTTCAGTGTTCCCACTCAGCATTCATCTGCTGTAACTGCCTTGTATTTGAAATTTGTTTGAACTGCATTAGTACACTTAGAGATTTATGTTGGCTATAGACCATAGATTATTGACAACACTGTTTGGTAAGCATAAAAGTCTACCTACCATGGCAGCAGCAGATATCCAGATATGGGCTTTAATGGTTATAATTTTATCTGCTTATGATTTCCAGAACAAATACAAAATGTCTGAGCAAAATGGAAATACTGATTGCCTGTAAAGAATACCATTACCAGAAACTTAGGTAAAACAATATAAGGCATGTCAGATTATATAAATGCTCATACTAAAGATAATTGTTTCAAGAATTTCCACAAAAGAACTAAGAAGTTTGCACAAGTGACTCAATATTACAGAGAGATTGTCTAATGCTTTAAACTACATAATGAAAGCCTGGCCTCACAGTCTGCATGAGCATTTAAATGTATACTATAAAAAAAGATTTAAATTATGCAGAACAAGAATTATTATTCTGTGGATAATCACAAGGCATTCTTTAGGTACATCCAAAATCTAAAAGGGAATACCCACCTGTGAACTGATCTGGTTGTGGATGGCACCACCCATACTCAACTGGAGGTAATAGCCATCCTGCTAGCTGACAGATTTGGAGAAAGCTTCACCCCCTGTCATCCACCAAGGCATACCTGCCGCCATTCCTCAGGCTACTATCTCAAGAGAGAAGGTCATCTTTGTGCTCTCCAAAACCAAAAACACGGCATCAATGGGACCAGACAACATCCCAGGTTGCCTTTTAAACAGCTTTAAACATAACATAGCACACCCACTTGGATCCCTGTTTAAACACAGTCTGAAAAACTGGCTATGTTCCAGCAGAATGGAGGACAGAAAAAGTAATCCTTCGGCCCAAAGGGGGACCATCAAATGACTCTGGGAATTATAGGCCCATAAGCTTGTCTAGCCTCATCTGCAAGGACATGGAAAGAATCATTATGACCTTTATTAACAAGGACATAGGTAATCTCCAAACTCTAAAACCAACCTAGTTCAGATTCTTTATAAGTAGATCATGCCTGTTAAACATGGTTGACTTCTTTGATGAAGTCACAAAGGCCCTGGACAAAGGAAAGACAGTGCATACCGCCTTTCTTGACCTAGCCAAGACATTTGATACAATCCCCCACTTAGGTATTGTAGACAAACTTTCTCAATTTAGAATTAACCCCCTGCGTTACCAGATGGATACCCAACTGGGTCACTGACAGGACACATACTGTCAAAGTTGGTGGCTTCAAGTCTAGCAAAAGACCAGTCACCAGTGGCATACCACATGGTTCTGTGCTGGGCCCCTTACTGTTCAGAATTTATTTCTCAGGAGTCCAGGCAAACTTGGACAGCCTGTGGCTGACCAAGTTAATTGATAATTGCAAATTGGGAGCAATCATTGAGTCCCCCAGGGATGTTAACATACTGCAAACAGTGTTAACACAAACAAATGACTGGTGCCAAAGCCACAGATTAAAGTTAAATGCAAAAGAAATGCATAATTATTCCCTTTGGGAAAGCTGGTATTGCTGCCAATTACATTATAGACAGCACCCCTAACTGTAGCTCCAGTGGTACATGATCTGGGTACTCAGGTTGATAGCAATCTGAACTTTGACCACTACATATCCAAAGTAATAAGGAGATCTTACTAAGTGGCACATCTTATAAGTAAAGGCATCACATATAGATCTAAGGATGTTATAATCCCATTATACTTGACCCTCATCAGACCAATAATTGAGTACAATGCTCCCTTTTGCATGTACCTCATTAGACACCTGCAACAACTGGAAAGACCACAGAGGTTTCTCACCAAGAAATTAAAGGATACACAAAACAAGTTTTACACAGAAAGAATGAAATCCCTGTCACTGTATTCTGTCTCCTACAGGTTGCTAAGAAGTGACCTGTGCCCGGCTTAAAGAGCAGTCTTTGACCCACCCCTTATGGAAATGGTACACATTCATAAATCAAACTGCAAGAGGGTCACTCATTCCAGGGATCTTAACTTAGCCTCTGACATGAACAGGTCATGCTGGAGAGATAGCTACATTAACCAGAGACTGCTATTTTTCTGGAACAAGCTTTCAATTCATGTGAAACAGACCCCCTCTCAGACCCTCTTCAAATGCAGCCAAGATCAATGGATGGGTGATCGCAAATTCACTCCCGAGTGGAGTCCATATCCCTCCTGGACAGGGAAAGTTAGTATAGCTACCATAGCCCCTTTCCTCTATAAACTTCACTCACCTAACCACCGACAATTAGGGCAACTCAGGATAAATATGGCTAGATTTGTAAGGGCTTTAGGGCCATTAGCCTAGTAACCTCCTATGAACCTATGAATTTATAACAGGAATAAGAATAACTGTCTACAGGACATCCAGTAATTGTAAAAATAAAATCCCTGGTGAGAATGTTTGTTTAGTGGCTGACTTACATATAATGATTGGGTCTATATTAAAATCACAAAACCACACTTACGTGAATACAGAAACATCGACACATATATATAGCGAACCGCGAAAACACCGAACGTCCTGAAGCACGAAATTCGAAATGTCAAATCGTCATAGTTGGCTAACTCCACCGCCCGCTACGTACTACCTACCCAAACAAAATAAATAATCCACACTTCCCCATATCTACACATCACCCATATATCCCATATCCTAATCAAACATTCACTAGACACAAATGTACCTAACTATAAACAAACAACACCCAACTACAGGAAAAGTATAAATTATGTATACATTCAACTACACAACTATATTACTATACATACACTTAACATATCCCTACTTCAAACCCTAAAGTAAAGGTTGCATGTATTACTATGTATGCACTTACCTTAACCCACACCCTAACCCAAGGTCCGTAACTATTTCACACTTATGTTAGGGAGCTATACCAGATAAGGGCCAACTATGACAATTTGACATTTCGAATTTCGCGCTTCAGGACATTTGGTGTTTTTGCGGTTCGCTACATATGTGTCTGCATTTCCATATTCGCGTAAGTGAGGTTTCACGATTTTAATATAGACCCTAAAAATTAAGTATATATGTAAAGAATGTGAACCATATCACATCCTATATAGACAAGCTTTTCTGTAGCCACAGGAAATTCCAGAAGATGGTTGGAAAAGGCTACATATTGATTTTGTAGGTAAATTCCTGTCTATCCTTCAGAAAGGCAAACAGGTGATAGTCCACTCTAACAAGATTCTTAATATCACAATTGATGAAGTCAGTTATAATACATTCCATGGTTTTGCAGATAAGGTTTGTAAGGTTGCTAGGTCTTTACATGCCTGGGTCAGTTATAAAGCCACCCTTATGGCAGGGCATCACCACCACTCTGCACCACTCATAATGGACAAAATCAGTAGTTTGAGGAGGGTGCCTGCAAGGGTATGTTTAGCACTATTAATGAATCAGTCAAGTATATTGCCAGGTTCCATAGAAGAAACTGTTTGGGTCTTGGTTAGCACTTTCAGTAAATGATCTTTAGAGAAAATTTGGGGAATTAGGGAGTCAGATATTTTGGGGCTTTGAAGAGAAGCCTCTGGGGTGAAGTGGGTACTAAATTTATTTGCAAGGATATTGGCAATGTCACTGGGTCAGAACAGGAGGTCCCATTATGAATAAGTTTCATTTCTTTATCAGTAGGTATAATAAATATAATGGAGCTTTCTGGTTGAACTTATATCTGATGAAATTCTCTTATAGGGCAAAAACACTCACCACTTGATGATAAAGAGTGAACAGGTTTTCAGGCAAGACGAACAACATAACTGTGTTTTCCTTTAATTGTTTAGCTTTAGTTTTTATGTTATACTTTTTAAATATGGCTAAAATACCATTTTGGTAGCCTTTTACCCTTACTGCAAAAAAGGTTAGGGATAGAAAAGATATGAATCCAAGAGTTGTATAATTTTCGGTTCCACTTTGAATGTTTTCACTGCTTTTGTGTGGCATATGATTAGAAAGAACCTAAAAAAGTCCTGGTATCTCTAATATTAAAATAAAACATAATAATATGTCACACATGAGTACTCTGAAAAAAATAAAAATATGTGTGCAGTACTAATGAATGCAGTGCTTTACTTTTATAAAACCTCTACCATGCATAAGTAAGAGTAATTCTTGAGTTTATGTAAATGTTACTGTTTGTGCATGGGTATGTGTGAGTAATTAACTGTTATTCTGTAATGTGTGTGTGTGTGTGTGTGTGTGTGTGTGTGTGTGTGTGTGTGTGTGTGCGTGCGTGCGTGTGCGTGTGCGTGTGTGTGTGTGTGTGTGTGTGTGTGTGTGTGTGTGTGTGTGTGTGTGTGTGTGTGAATCAAGAAAAGAGAAGTTGTGAGTGAATAAATCAGGAAGGGTCTGTTCATCTAATAGTGATAATTAAAATGTCAGCAATAATAAAAAGTCAAAGTCTAGGAAATAGACATAAGGCTCCCTAAAATACAATGCACACTGGGTATTCTGACATGAATGAAATAAAAGATAGTATAAATATTTCCTGCCTTAAACAACTAATAATAAGTTGTAAGTCTGCATTTTTAAGAATTCAGTGTACCTGCTGACCTAAACACAGGTATCCGAAAAATGTAATATGCATATGAATGTTTGGTAATTCAGCAGGTAAGATGCCCTTTTTTAGATTCGTTTTTTTTTTTTCGTTTGTTTTTTTTAATTCTTGGTCACGGTGATTATTCCAGCGTAGAAGGATTTGAACATGTGATTTCCTTATAAAAACATGTGCAATTCATCTATCATTCTATCCTGCTTGTACTGAGGAATCAATAGCTGCTCATTAAGAACCACTGGGAAGAGATAAAAGCTCAGCTGTACATTCCTTGGGGCACTTAAGGTGATAAATCTGATGTGATCTTTGGTTTCCTGCAAGAAGGCTGCTTTATTTTTAAAATGATCTGGTTAGCATTAAAAGGATGTCCATTATAAGCCATAGCTGTTTGTTAGGAATACAGCTGAGTTGAAACTCAAAGCATGCAAACACACCAGTGAACACCTCCATCTTTATAATGATATTGCTTGTAGCAAAGTACAGAGTGCATACTTTTAAGATATCTGTGTAAATCAATACATCATTTAACCTGCTTGGGGCTATAACATAGTTACTGATACAGACAATAATGCTTGCTAAATGTAAGAACTGAAAGGTTTCTAAAACAGTAAAGCTATGCTATTAAATATAATTAATACACATGTTGTACTGGAAAACCTGATTTTATAAATGCATAATTTTAGCTGTTTGCTAACTGCTAGACATTATTAAAAAGACTATTTGGCATAATTATGAAGAGTTAAGGAAACACACTCTCTGAGACTATCTTAAGAGTGGTTTCTAAGTAAACATTGGTAATCTAGTTTCCTTAATTTCTGTTGCAGTTTTGCCTTCTGTCTTCTCTTTTTATTACTACGGTGCACATCTAATAAGGTTGCACTGTTACCCAGACCATATCAAAGGGTCTTAGGTCTTTATTACAGGATTTCACTTCCACAAACCAAATTGACTGGCTTCCCACTGTAGGGATTGTAATAACACATCCAGTGCTGTATAAATGCTAGAGCTAGTATACAATTAAATAGCAGTCCAAATCCTGGAGATTTGATCTCCTATAGAATACACATCTTTGCGTCTACCATGATCATCTTCATAGGTTCATAGGTGTTTACTAGGCTAATGACCACAAGGGCCCTTTTAAGCATACCTCTCAACTGTCCCTGATTTTGACTCAAATTTCAGCTCTGTCCCTCTTAATCTGTTCTAAAACTAGTGACCATTGGTGGAAAGGTGGTGAATTAAACTTAATGATTAATGACAATAATTAAGAGTTATAGACTTCTTTTACTTCAGAAAATAAATATTCATTTATATGCTCTAATTCTGTCAATGTATCAAGTTAATAGCACTAATATTTTAAAAGTGTCCCTGATTGTCCCTGATTTCTTCTGGATTTGTCCCCTGATTCTGTTGAAATTTGTCCCTGACTGGTTGAGAGCAATGTAATTTTAAACCTAGCCATGCATCTCAAATCTCTGACAAGTTCTAGTACCCTTGATAAGTGTAAGCAGGAGCTTGGGAGATGAACCATTTACAGGTTACTTGTGTCCATTAGAGACATAGGTGCCAAACCAGGGATGAATTTTCTGTTCCCCATCCAATTGTCCAAGTTGCATTTTAATTAGGTTAGGGAGGAACTCTGCTTCAAATGGATAGGGAGCATGTTCCATAGACAGGGTAGTCTCTGGGATATATACCTGTCTCTCCAGCGGATTCTATTTATATCACAGGCAAGGTTTAAGTCTTTAGAATGGGTAATTGTGGTGCTGTTTGTTTTGAGGTATGCAGGAGGTCCATCAGAGTGGGGGTCTGACAATGCCCTGTATGCCAGGAATAGATCTCCCCTCAACACCCTGTAGGAGACAGAATGCAGGGATAGAGCCTTGAGGCAATCTGCATAGTACATTTCACTTATGCCCTGTATTCTTTTAGTGAGGAACCTCTGTGGATGTTCCATTTGTTGGATATGCCTGGTTAGGTACATATCAAAGGGGGAATTGTACGCAATGACATGTCTGATGAATGCTGAATACAGTGGAACAATGACTTAGATGCCGTACCTTTGTTTATAAGTTGCACAGCTAGAATGACTTCCTTACTAATGTAGACACATGATAGTCAAAAGATAGATTACTATGTGTGTCCCTAAGTCCCTGACAACTGAGTCAACTCTAAGGGGTGTGTTATCAATATGATAGTTACCAGGGGTGGATGATTTCCCGAAGGATACTAGTATGCATTTCTTGCAGTGTTTTCAGTGTTGTAGACACTGTAACCAGCATAGTGTCACTGATAAAACAGGCAGGTGGCAACAAGAGACAGACAAAATGCTGATTGCACAGGAAACATAATCTCATTATGTGTTTCAGTACAACCAGCATGTAAGGACATTAAACCTTCAGGCTTGGAATGAACATGCATACAGAAGCCAGCATTTGCCACTAAATGTTACTGACAATTGCATTACATAATAGCACAGAAACACATATAGCCTTGGCTGCAAGCATCTAACACCAGATCCAGGTACAAAGAAAAGGAAAACAAATAAAGCATGCCACTGTGTGAGCTTTTTTTTTTTTTTTTTTTTTGTAAATATATAACAGTAGTATGTAGAATGCGAAAGGTATATGACCAGTTAGCGAAGTATTTCTAGTGATAAAAAAATCAAATAACTTAACCCTGCATATTCAGGGTACTTGTACAGTGAATTTGTGATAGCAAAGTGACTTTTATCTGCTCCTTTCTTCTACAAGTGACAAATGTTATTGGCTTACATTATAAAAAGAAAATATCACTGGGGAATGTGGAATAGTAGTAATACAAAAGTGAAAAGGAACAGTCATGGCTGCAGTTTAGTAGTACAAATATGAAAGTGATTTAGTAATTTTATTTAGTGTGTAGGCATTGTTTCATCTGATCCTAGTCTGAACAGACGCAACAAAACATAAACAGACATACATGATCATAAAGTAGTGTCATGCTCTACCCTGTTGTTTGAACAACATAGAAAGACTTGTTCCAGCCAGGCGTGTGTAAGCATACACTTTGTGCGCATACACTAGCATATGCACACACACACACACACACACACACACACACACACACACACACACACACACACACTGGCTAGAACTTTTTGTGAACTTTGTCTATTGGCTAGCTCTTGGGTAACCAGCTTCTATGCTGATCACCTTTCAACATAAGCTGTTTTTGGGCTTGTCACTTAGCCTGGTGTTCCTACTACAATTTTTCTTACATTGTTCTTTCACACTCTACCCCCATTTTGCTTGCTATTCCATGTGCACGTGATGTAAGCAAAATTTAGCCACATATAGTTATATTTTTAGTTAATTTCATTTATAGTATGATCCTTATTAAAACCTTGCACCTAATACTGGATTTTTGCAAGCTAACTTGCTCTAGACTCATACAGACTTTTACACAATCATCTTAACTTGATAGCTCACCTTAAACTGTTTCTAGTACACAGAGCGCAGTGATTGCTCTTCAAAATCAGAAAAAAGATATACAGGATTATGACCGGGTTACCGATCATAAACTACTTATTATGTATTCGAGACATAGATGCCAAAAAATTCACCTCGAGAGCGAAACTTGAAGTGAATCTTGGCATCTTTGTGGAGAACACATAATAAGGGGTTATGATTGGTGAGACAATCATAATTCTCTGTTGTGAAAGTAGCATTATCTGCTCCATGTACTACCAAATAAAAAGTAAAAATTGTTTACTGTTTTCCCGTCTTTTAAAGCCATAAAACTCTTAGTGAGTGCTGTCAGATATGCAACAAGTCTAGAAGATTTAGGATGTTTGCTTATAAGTATTTACATAGGTATTTTTATACCCCAAGTAGACTCTAAAGAATTTTTCCTCAGGTAGATAACAAATGTTAGAGGTGTGATGGGTTAGAAAGAGGTAATTGTGAACATATTTTTTGGGAGTGTAATGAGTTGGCAGACTTTAAAAAATCCCTACAGAGTATTCTAACAGAAATACTGGATGATCAAATTACTATAACTAAGGAAATTATTTTTCGGCTATGATGCAGAATCAGAATTGCCTAGACATATAAAGGCCTTGCAGAGTCTAATTATGGCAGCTGCCAAAAAAAGCAATTACTAAAAAATGGAAAGCAAAGTCCAAACCAACTGTACTAGAAGTAGTGAAGATAGTAGCAGAGATAAAACAACTGGAAATGGGATATTTAGAAAAGGGTACGAACAAATCACATTTAAAAAAATGGGAATTTTATATATACAGAATAATGTTTTGTAGGAGGAATGAGGTTTAAAAGAAGGCAAACTTTGAATGATCTATGTAATGTTTGACTGATAATGACTGGATAGACTGCAAATTATGTATAATATTTGCAACTAAAAATATGTCAATATGGTTTGTTTTCATTTATATTAATGTATGACTGGCTATGTCATAAATGACAATTTAATAAAGATGTTTCCTGTTTAATAGTTTTTTGCAGGACATCCAGATTATTATTTCATATTTTTGGTGAGTTCCTCACAAAATATGTGGATTCCAGATGAACCACTGAGGCTTGAAGTCACTAAATAATGACATATATTTGAGTTTCAGCATTCACATTCTTCAGATTAAACAGGCAAACACACATCCTGTTATTCTAGTGACTCTCATAAGTTTTTTTTGTTTGTTTTTTGGTTCCTTTTTTTTTTCCATAGTCAGTTCTGCCACTGTCATTTGCTAGTCAGTATAGGCAGATTTTCCTTCCTAGCATGGGACTCAACCTTAAAAGCTTTCACAGGGGGAGCCTAACATTTGTTAAGGTCAATCACACTCCATCCTGGCACTTAACTGTTTTTTTTTTTTTCAGAATGTCTGAGCGTTATCAGCATGTTCCATGCACTATATACCTGTTATGCGCTACTGTCACGAGAAAATAACAGCACTTTCAAAGGTGTGTAACAATTGTTACACATGCTAAGCACTTTGACAGTCGGATCAATTAAAAAATTATAGCATATATGCTATTTTCCTGAAGAATAGATTGCTTTATAAAGAAACTGTTTGTATTTTAAAGTATGGAACGCTGACACCTGCTGGATTAAATGTAGAATGTAACTGGAAAATGTTAATTTAATGTATTGATTGGGTAATGTTTTAACTGTATAATTTTTAATCATTTAATTGGTGTGAGTACTTAAGTAAGAGGTTTGCTATGTGTCTTTGAACTCTTGAAAGGCCTTTGGACTGCTTTATGTGTCTTTAATAAAGTTAATACTTATCAGGCCTTTGTAGTTTATATTTAATTTTAGATTCTGGTGTTTTTTTATCTAAAGTTGTGTAATGTCTGAGTTCATCAAGACGTGCTAAGGAAAATATTTTTGACTTCCAAGACCTTGAAGTCTGCTTTCTCATTGTCATGCTGTTCTGTTGTTTGTCTGGGTGCTCTTGACAAAGCATCTGCAAGGTATAAATATTTGCCTTTAGTATAAACTATATTGAAATTGTACTTTTGCAATATTTTAACATCATGTGTTGCAAGTGTGCTTTGGCTGAATATATTGGCTTTTTTAGAATTGTCACTAGAGGTTGGTGATCAGTCTATATTTGAACAGGTCTGCCATAAATATAATCATGGAACTTCGAACATGTGAACACGACTGCCAAAAGCTCTTTTTTAATTCGCTCACACTGCATTTTAGTTTGGGTTAAAGTTCTGGATGCACAGGCTACTGATATGCCTTCTTGAAGATGTGCTGCACCAAGACCATACTCTGAAGCATTGCATGAAAAAGTTATTGGTTTATGAACATCAGAATATCACAGTGTGGGTGGACTGGCACATTTCTGTTTCAGAACATCAAATGCTCTTTTTTGTTGTTCAAACCAGGGCCAGTTTACATTTTTGAGCGTTACCTCACGTAATGGTGCTGAAAGCTCACTCAGGTTTGGGATGAACTAAATAGTTGACCATACCAAGAAAAAGTTGCAAGATGTGACATTGTCTGGAACTGGCATCTCAAGAATTGCAGTTTGCTTAGACAGATCTGGTTGCAAGCCAGAACTGGTAAACAAATGACCCACATAAGTAACTTCTCTCAGCCTGAATTTACATTTCTGAGGATTTGGTTTAAGACTGACTTCATATGCACAGTCTAGAACTTTCTTGAGGTTTCTATCATGTTTGTCTTCACCATTGCCCCCTACAATAATTGCCACATGTACACAGACACACAGACACCCACAGACAACAAACAAGCTCTCTTCACCCAAGACTGGACTAGACAGTCAAGAGGAGAAGGTAAACACTTGCACCACACAACACTCATCACATAGTCCCTCAAAATCTCCACCACTAAAACACACACATAGAAACACAAAACACACACCTACATTTGTGGAGGCTCTCAATAAAAATCTACCCAAGCAACAGGGATCTCCAAAGCAGAAACACAAGCAACTTCTACCCCCCCAACATAACCCAAATGACACATAGCCCACAAACTCAGTGTGCTACTCAACCACAGCCCATAAGGCATAACAACGTATCCAACACTCTAGTCATAGGTGACTTTATAGTCAGGCACACTGATGTTCCACTCACCAGGCTAAAAAAGGAGAAAGTTACTGTCAGCTGCCTGTCAGGTGCCAGGATCTGCCATATAATGCACACACTCAGGTCACTCCACAATAAGTACAAATATGACTCTGTTATTGTCCATGTTGGTGTGAATGACCTGAGGCATACCTCCCTGGACTACATGAAAAGAGACATGGAGGAGCTGTCTGATCATGTAGCCCAGGCAGGTATGACCCTAACCCTGAGTAGCATCCTGCCATCACCCAGAATGATACCACAGTACAAGGACAAAATGATTGACTTCAACAATTGGCTAAGCTTCTGGTGTCATTCTATGGGGATCCAGTATCTGTCTGCCTGGGATGACATGATCGACAAACCACGATGCTTTACCAGAGATGGCCTGCACCTGTCACCTCTTGGTATTCCCGATACTGGCTAAGTCTCTTGCCATCCCTATAGTGCCTTTTTTAGGCAAGGTTCAAATGACAAATTCAACACTGTAACAGGTACAAGCAAGCAAAATCTGAGGGTAATGCTACTCAATGCTAGAAGTCTACACCTCAAAATGAACTCACTCAAGGCACTCCTTAAAATGAAGAACATCGACATCTGTGCAGTGACAGAGACCTGGTTCAAGGCTCCAGAGAGCACCCCTGCATTACCAGGCTAAAATTTATACCACACCTTTTGGCCACCAAACCTGGACCAAAACACTAAAGGCAGAGGCGTGTCCATATTCATTAAGGATATCCACCCCTCCAGGCTAGTTGCTCAGCATAATGCATCCAAGATTATCCAAGTACAACTAACTCTGGGCAAGACTGCAATCCAAATTGTAGCTTGCTACAGATCCCCCACCATGCCCCAGGATTCTCACTCTTCATTTCCTGATACACTGGAAAATATTAGGGTACAACCTAACACCCTAATAATGGGTGATTTCAACTACCCCACCATTAACTGGGAAAACTACTCATGTACCAACTCCTGTGCTCAACGCTTTCTGGAATTCATAAATTCCAATGCCTTGGATCAACTTATCTACGCCCCCACCAGGGGCAGCAATATCCTAGACCTGGTCATTACCAACATAGGCAACCGGTTTTCCACACCAGAGGTCAATTCCTCATTGGTCAGATCCGACCACAAGCTAATAACCCTAGACATCCACATCCCACCCCCACCCCCCATGAGGGAAACCACCCTAAAAGATTTCTCCAAAGCCAACTTCACGCTTCTTAAGACAGAAGTGGCAAACTTCACAACACCCATGCTGATGGACAATAGAGGTACGACTGCTGAATCCTACACAAATACACTTTATAAGTACTTACACGAGTGCAGGGATCGTGCAATCCCTAACAGAACCAAGATGCTATCCTCCAAAAAAAGGAAGTCAATCTGGTGGTCCCCTGCCATAAACAAACTCTACAACAGAAGAAAGAAACTGTTGCAAAAAAGAGTAAAATCCCATGATTGGAGGAACTCCCTGGTCAGTCTCAGTAAGAAGCTGAGATCCCTCATAAAATCCTCCAAAGCTAGTTACAACAACAAAATCACCACTGATTCTAAAGAAAACCACAAAGCATTCTACAGCTATGTCAAGAATTTCAATGGCAACACTCAGATCTGCTCTGAATTACAGCACAATGGCACTAAATATACAGAACCAACTGATATTTCTAACATCCTGGCAGATAGGTTCAGTGCTAACTTTACCCCCCTCTCATCCCCTCAAGGGCCTATCTCTATACCAGAAGAATGCAAAGTTTCTATAATCACTGCTGCACAGGTAAAAAACACATTCTCCAAAGCCAAAAACACAGCACCCATGGGACCTGACAACATCCCAGGCTGCATTCTGCAAGAACTACAGAATGAACTGGCACCCCACCTAAGTACCATGTTCAATCATAGCCTCACCTCAGGCTTTGTGCCCACTGAATGGCGCACAGCAACAGTTAAGACACTCCACAAAGGGGGAGCCACTACAGACCCTGGGAACTACTGCCCCATTAGCCTGACGAGCCTGGTCTGCAAGGCTATGGAACGTATCATCATAGAACTTATAAACAATGACATTGGTAATCTCCAAACTCTGGACTCTACCCAGTTCAGGTTTGTAAAAGGCAGATCATGTCTCCTAAACCTGATTAGACTTCTTTGAAGTGGTCACCAAAGCCGTAGATGAGGGTAAGGTGGTTCACACAGCCTATCTAGATCTCGCCAAGGCTTTCAACACCATCCCCCACTCTGAAATTATATATAAACTCACTAAACTAGGCATAAATTCCTATGTCACAAGATGGGTTGCCAACTGGCTCACTGACAGAACCCACACTGTGAAAGTAGTAGACTCCAAATCCAACTTCAGACCAGTGACAAGTGGAGTACCACAGGGTTCAGTCCTGGGTCTTATCCTGTTTGGTATCTACTTCTCTGAAGTACAGGCTAGCACAGAAGGTTTTTGGCTAATGAAGTTCGCAGATGACTGCAAACTAGGAGCCATAATCAAAACTCCTAACGATGTGGACATCCTACAAAAGGGCCTCACTGAGACAGTAGCCTGGTGTCAAAGCCATGGCCTCAAGCTCAATGCCAAAAAGTGCATTGTCATCCCTTTTGGTAAAAACTCTGTACCCATGAACTACCACATAGGCGGTAGTACATCGAAAATGTGATAAGAGACCTTGGGACACAGGTGGACAGTAGTCTCTCCTTTGATAATCACATCACCACAGTAGTCAGGAAATCCTTCTACGTGGCACACCTCATCACAAAAGGTTTCTCATCCAGGAAAAAATAAGTCATTGTTCCCCTCTACTCATCACTCATTAGACCCCATTATAGAGTACAAAGCCCCTTTTGGTATGTACCTCACAAGACATCTACAACAACTGGAAAGGCCGCAGAAATACCTCACAAAGAGGATTACCAGCCTCAAACAGATGCCCTACGCAGACCATCTCAAAAAACTCCAGCTTTACTCCGTCACATATCGCCTACTCAGAGGTGATCTCTGCCTAGCATACAAAACTGTCAAACCCAGAGCTGTTGGACATGCTCCACTTAAAGAAATCCCAATCCCTCCGAGCTACACGTACTAGGGACCTAAACCTTGTCACCACAATAAACAGAACATGCTGGAGGGATAGATTCCTGTCCCAGAGACTTCCCATACTCTGGAACAAACTACCTACCAAACAAAGCTCCTCATTAGTACTCTTCAAGAAAAATCTTGATGATTGGAAGGGAGATAGGAAATTCTTCCTGGGAATCACTTCTGTGGCTCTGCTCGACAGGGACACAGGAAAATAATTTTATTGGGTGGCAAAAGCCAGGGTACCATTTGGCTAGGCTTATATAGGCCCTAGGGCCAATAGCCTAGTACCTACCTATGAACCTATGAACCTATGATAGCACATGAATAACCTGAAAAAAATTGTTCCATTGCACATTGAAATACTTCACTGACAGAATTTATCCCAAATGGCATTCTCAAAAATCTGTACCTTCCAAATGGTGTACTGAAAATAGTTAACATTGAAGATTTGTGGTCCAGTGAAATTTGCCAGAATTAACTTTTTGCATGTAAGAGTGAAAAATAGTGGCATTTGGCATAAGAGCTGCTACTTCTTCTATTGTGCACATCAGATGATGAGGATGTTTAAATGATGGGATCAATACATATTTGAATATCATCTGAACTTTTCTTATGAGCTATGACCATGAATGATACCCATTCATTTGCTTCTGTTACTGGAGTCATTACAACTAAATTCACCATTTTGTCTAGTGCTGTTTTTACTTTACTCTGCATTGCTACTGGAGCCTTCTTTGGTGGTCTGACAACTGGGCTTATTTCATGGTTTAACTTCATGGAATATGTGACTGGCAACTTGCCAACCTTGTCTTTGAAAATAGCATATTCACTAAAAATATTCTGTGTGTAAAACTGTAGTAGTTGTTCAGACTTATATGGTGGACCTCCTCATTAAAAAAATCAGCCACATTCTCAAACTGTCTTTGAGGCCTAACAGTGACTGCATGTGTCCTTTGACTACATAAAACTGAAAGGCATAGCTGTTCCCAGCAGAATGGCACGTGAGAACTACTGCACCATCAGTTTGAATCTCTTCACCACCATAAGCAACTAGCTTTGCAGACTTAGCTGAATCAAGCTTCTCACCATCTTTCACCTTGGCAAACATTTATGCAGATATAACCTTGCACTTGGATCTAGTATCTACTTTAAGCTCTACAGGTTTCCCATTAATTTGTACAGAACAAAATATTTCACCTTTTGCTACCAACTGATAGTCTCCTGTATTAACAGTTTCATCAATCGCAGAGAAACCATCAACAGAGAAAGTTTGCTCACAGCTTTCTAACTGATCTGCTTTGGTCTTTGGACGCTCTGTTTTATTAAAAGATTGTGGTACCTTAGACTTACAAAGCCTTTTGAAATGATTCCACTTTTTACATTTGTGACATTGGTAACCAAAAGCTAAGCACTTTTCTCATATAGGTTCATGGCTGCCTCCACAATTACTACAGTAAACGATGTTGCTTGGGGTAGCAGACAATCTCTTCATTTTGCATCTCTTTTTTATCTTAGCTTTCTGTTATACAATATCAGCATTCACACTGGTAGCCACTATATGCATGCTTGTCTCATTCATAAGCATATTTCTGTGTGTCTCTGTAAGCTCATATATTTGACAAATCTCTATGGCTTTGCTCAACATTAGATCACTATCTCAAAGCAAAATCTTTCTCACTGCATCATTAACTCCACACACAAGTCTGTCCTTTATCAGCCCATCTTGCAAGTCATCAAATCTGTACGTTTTTGTTGTATTTCTCAAGTCAATAATATATGCTGCTATAGTTTAACCAGGCTTTTGTGATTTCTTTTGTTTTAAACATGTGCTTTTCCATTTTAATATTCATTTGAGGATTACACATTTCTCTAAATTTACGTTTTAAGCACTCTGGGTCTTCCCACATTTTGGACTGTATCACAATATGGTGTTTTTCCCCTCCCCTGCATACACAGCAGGTGCATATACAAATGCGCATTCCCTCTCAATGGCTCCTGAGCCAGCTAAATTAAGAAGTATGAATGCCTTTGTACATGCATCTTTATCAGAAAAAGCAACTTGTATGAAAATATATTCTTGTTCAAACACTCGCCAATTCTCAGCAATATTATTATCAAACACCAGCAGTTCAGGACTGCGAAATCGCTCTGCCATCACAACAAAATATGTTTAAACATAACCATAGACCAGGTACTTGTAATTATGCTGAAATGCACAACAGTCTCTTTAAAAAGACTTCACTTTGACACAGCAAACACTTCGAACATTCCAGAAACTTCGAACACATCAAACAAGTTTAGTTAATGCAAAAAAGCAGTACGTTGCTAAGAAATGCATTCATTTTAGCCTTTTCATACATCTTAAACATTTCAAAAACTGTTTCAAACACTTGTATTTATTTAGAATACTTTTATCAGTATGTCACAATTTCAGACATTTTGTTTATCTTTGTAATTATTTCAAGCATTTTGAATGCTTTGCCACACATTCAGTGACTGAAAAATTATTTAAATGTATTTAAAAAAAACACAGCATCCATGGGACCTGATGGTGTCCCCGGCTGTGTGCTCCACGAACTCAACGAGGAATTAAACCCACAGCTAGGACAGCTGTTTAATCATAGTCTTACCTCTGGATATGTACCCAGGGAGTGGCGCACTGCAACTGTGGTCCCACTTCACAAAGGCGGTGCCTCCACCGACCCTGGAAATTACCGGCCCATTAGCTTGACAAGCCTTATCTGCAAAGCCATGGAGAGGATCATAATGGACCTCATAAATAAAGACATAGGGAATTTGCAGACTTTGGATCCATCCCAGTTTGGCTTTGTCAAAGGCAGATCATGCCTTCTAAACTTGGTTGACTTTTTCAAACAGTCACCAAAGCCATTGATGAGGGAAAGGCAGTCCATACAGCCTACCTCGATCTGGCGAAGGCCTTCGATACAATACCCCACTCGGGTATCATTGAAAAACTCATCAGCTTAAATGTTAACCCATACATCACAAGATGGGTTGCAAACTGGCTGAGTGACAGAACCCACAGGGTCAGAGTTGCTGGCGCCATGTCAGACTCAAAGCCTGTCACAAGTGGTGTACCACAGGGCTCAGTCCTGGGCCCACTCTTGTTTGGCATCTACTTTTCCAAGTACAAGCAAACACAGGAGGGTTATGGCTGACAAAGTTTGCAGATGACTGCAAACTGGGCCATAGTAGAAAACACATCTGACACAGATATCCTTCAGAAGGGTCTCACAGAAACGGATAACTGGTGCCAGAGCCATGGCCTAAAGTTAAATGCCAAAAAATGCATAGTCATACCCTTCGGGAAAAACAAGGTTACCCCTAGCTACCAAATAGGTGACAATCCACTGAGCACAGAAGAAGTTATCAGGGACCTGGGGACCCAGGTTGATAGTAGTCTGTCATTCGACACCCATGTAGCTAAAGTAGTTAGGAAGACCTTCTACATTGCCCACCTTATCATGAAGGGATTCTCATCTAGATCAAGGGAGGTCATAGTCTCCTATACTCATCACTCATCAGACCAATGATTGAGTACAATGCCCCATTCGGAATGTATCTCTCCCGACACTTGCAGCAGCTGGAGAGGCCTCAATAGTTCTTCTCCAAAAGGATAAAGGCTCTCATATATCTGTCCTATGCTGCCCGACTGAAAGAACTCCAGCTCTATTCAGTCGCCACGCTTGCTCAGAGGTGACCTTTGCCTAACATACAAGGCCATGTCAAACCCAGATTTGATGAATATGCTTCACCTCAAAAATCTAGATCCGTCAGAGCCACAAGGGCGGGAGACTTAAACCTCGACACGGCTATTAATAGGACGTGCTGGAGGGATAGATTCATCACCCAAAGACTCCCTATGCTGTGGAATAAAATCCCGGTATATGTGAGGCAGAGCACCTTGCTGGCCTTGTTCAAGAGAAATCTTGACCAATGGATGGGAGATCGCAGATATACCCCAGGGATTACCTCAGTGTCACTGCTCAACAGAGGCACAGCAAAATAATGGGTATAGCTCCCCATACTAAAGGGGTGGCGTAAGCCACAAAACTATGGGCTAGGCTTGTAAATGCCCTCGGGCAGATAGCCTAGTATGAACCTATGAACCTATGAACCTATTAAGTACTTTTGAATAACTGCTGACCTGTTTGTGAATTCAGTCAAGTATATTCCTCTACTTCTAACCGTGTGCTTCATGGTTTGTGTGTTGTTTCAGCTTCGGATTCTATTCTGACACCATGTCACTTGTCTCATACATTTAAAAGAGACAATAAAGCAGTATATGGGTTCAAGATATTTATTGTACATAAACATGTCAAGAACTGTAATTAAAACATGTATTTAAGCTAACCGATTCACTCATTACTTCAAACACACTCACACGTGCATCTCCTTTCATGACTGCATTCACTCTGACTGACTGTACAAAATGGCACTGTTCTTGCACATGCTCAGTACTTATATGCATGTGCTATCTAGCTACAGTGGCTGAACATGAACAATACACTCAGTGATCTATAGCATCTATCAGAATAGTAGGGGGTCCTCTACGTAACACACCATAAAAAAAACATTATTTATATACTTAGAGGCACATTTATACAAATTTCTATTTCTTGCTTTGTTTCATTTTCTTATAACATTCTCATTATTATTCTTCCAAACTGACCTCCAGAACACAATCAGATTTTTCATAATGTATCTGCCAAAATCTATTTCCCATTAAACAAGACTCCATTCAGTCTTTAATTCTAAATAATCCATATTTATTAAAATAAATGCTTATATGCCTTTCTTATATATTCGTTCTTATTCTTATAATAGCCATACATAATCATATTCATATCTGTATTGTTTAAGACATTGACATTTTTTAAAAAATGTATTCACACAACCCTTCAACTACCTTCTTACATACCATATTCCCCTTTACTGGTAATGGTGAGAATGTTTAAATATAATTACAAAAATAAGAAAAAAGAAAAGATACCATTTTAACAGATTGAATGATTATGACAAAGGATTTAATAATGAGGCAAGGAAAAGTGAAGAGCAGTGAATTGGAAGGATTAAGATATTCCACTGTTTAGAAAGCAGTCTCCAGACAAAATCCTGCCACTCTATCTTGATACACCAGTTTTTCTTTACTTTAATGGTTTTAATAACCTCTTCTTGTAGGTTTCACCATGGGTTTATATACTAATACTGCTTCATCATATTATTATATTACATCCTTCTACCTTTCTCTATATCATCAATTTATATTTTCCATGTTAGTATTTTTCATGATGATTCTTAAATTTCTTCATTCACAAATTATTTTCTTTTTTTTTCTTCTTATTTTCATAATTTTCCAGAATTTTTTGTAATTCTATTTAAACATTCTCACCGTTACATTTTCATTCACTTCCTTCACTCATTTTAAACTCTATACAAACTTTAAGAAGCGGAATGCATAGCAGAATTTAGTAACCCCAATTTCCCTCATCTTCACTCACATACAATACATCTCTTTTCACTGGGTTTTATATTGAATCCCTTATGAAAAAAAAAAACAATTGCACAGTTTCATTTTCAGATTTTACTGGGATCTATAAACATTCTACATATATGCTATTTTTCCCATTAATACCAAATTCACCAGATAAACCTTTTTCCTAAATGTTAATCTATATGTCTTCCACTGAAGACATATTTCTTTCATTTGTTTTTTCAACCATTCTCATTGCATCATAACTACATATTTTTTCCCAAATGTTACTCCTAATAAAGATGCTTCATTCATTGAAATATACATACCACAAGTTTTCACCACATCACCCAAAACCTTACTTTTACCTTTATTCAAGGTCATCCTCATTTCCTTTAAACATCCATTCAGGCAAACCAACACTTCTCTTATCCATATTTTGTTCTTCTGAACTACAGTTGTATCATCAGCATATGTCAAAACTATTGGCATCACCACCTCTTTTTGCATAACATCTCTAACATATTTCATTTTATATGGCACTTCACTCACTACTGCATTCATTACTAATGGGAACACTATTTCACTAAAGGAACATCCTTGCTTTCTACCACACCATTCATATTTCCTTATTCAGCAACCCATTCACTAACACCTTCATCCTATTATTCTGATATGCTGGCATACACATTCTCCTAGTTCTGTTACCTATTCCATACTTCTCCATAACATCTCACAAAGCATCATGTCCCATCGTATCAAATGCCTTGCTAATATTAGTTACCATAAGTTTCACATGCTCCGTTTTATGTATAACATTATCCACAATGTGTCTCACAGCCAGTAACAATTCTTGACACCCCTTCCCTTTTATACCATATATACTTCCTTCAATAATATCCTTCATTCTTCCTTTCATTTTCCTCTGTATTATTCCCATAAAAACGGTATAATCCATGTTACTTAGTGTGATGGTTTTATTTCATTTTTCTCCCATATCACTGTCAATATCCTGCTATATTACTTTTCATAAAAATCTCCCTACAACTGTTCACTTCATTCATTGCATATTCCATACCCTGTACAACCTGAGCCTGATGTTAAATCAGTTTTTGCTTTCTGAAGTACTTCATCTTATTCACTAATAGTAACTTATGTTGCAGCTTCTTCCTTAAGCTGTTGTTGACATCTCTTTACTTTCTCTTTCTCTCATGTTCCATCCTTATACACTTAAAAATGTGGTCTGAATGCTATCATTTTGATTCATAATTATCCACTGCCCTTCATAATGTATACAATCATTGCTTCTTAGTTTCATAAACGAAAACAAATTACAAAATGACATTGTGTTCTAAGTCCATGTATGCGTAATCGGAAATTGCAAGAAATTAAGATTTCTCTACAATTTATACTGCATTAAAAGTAATGAAAGAAACTGGGAAACTTTAAAAAAATGTAAAAATAACAGGCAATGTTCCTCTAAGTAGCCATCAATCATGCTTTGCACTAAAGTATAGCTAAATACAAATGCATCAATTTGAAATACACAACTACTATCAACACCACTCGCCACTCACCACTCATGGTTTGAAACTCCCCATTCTCCAAGTCTGACAGGCAATCAGGCACTGCCTCATGAAGCTGATGTCATCACGCACACCTCTGCACACTGATGATGGCATGGGATATGCTGGCGATGTGTGATGACATCAGCCATAACTTAAAATTGTAAATACAATTAAAAAAAAATGTGAATTCAACGGGCCACTCAGAAATTCTTGGCACCCCATTATTTTGCCCTCAAAACTGGTAAATACCGTGGAATTCGGTACGGTTGAGAGGTATTAATGCAAACAGCGAATTTGAAATCATGATCTTAATAAACTAAAATGTTTAAATAAAGAATTATTAAAATATTTCTCTCCTGGTTCTTGCATACTTGTACTCATATAAGCACTCTCACAAGGGCCTTTTTATTTGCCAAACATAAACAAATCTCATAAGGTATAAACATCCATATAAGTTACAACTTCACTGGCAGAACTTGCAAAATGCTATATTCCCTTTCTAATGTCTTTAGCATGTACTTCATAAAATTCATTATTTCATTGGGCACTGGGCACAATTATCACACCTTTGCATGCCACTAAGTCCATCATTTACAATAATAGCATGTAAATTGTCAATAAAATTATCCTTAATATCTCTTATCTTTTGTCGGTCAAGTAAGGGAGTTTTATTGTAATTTCATGCAACTTATTTATAGCTTCCGAATATGTTAATACATTTTAATGTTTACAGGACACCTTGCAGCAATCCAACTAACTGTATCCTGGCAGCTTGCAGACCCAACCATCAAATGACCACACATATCAAAATCCATGCTGAATGATCACAGGAAGCAACCCCTCACGCCAAAACTTTCACCTGTCAAGTGACAACACAGACTGCCTGATACAGTAAAAGCATAGCACACCTGAATTACCATTTTTGCATGGTGCATCCTATCCAAATTATAAGAAGTAAATTATAGGTCACACAAGCATGAAGTACAAGAGACAGTACTGTGTGATGCCAGCAGTTTAACTATGTCTTTAAGATGAAGAGTCCATGGTTATGTTTTATCACCTAAGCACAATATTATCTTTTTTTCTCCAGGAATGTTCACCTTTTGTAACTCTGTACTGAGAAAGTTCATTATAAATATACCCTATGCAAATCCATACTGATAAAGCTCACTCGGTTATACTCTATCCATATCTGTATTGTTAAAGTTCCATCTAAATATACCCTATATAAATCTGCACTGATAAAGTTCCCCTGAGTACATGTATGCAACATTGTAGCAATAAAGCTCACCATAAATACGCCATATCTAAATCTACACTGATACAGTTCCCCCTAAATACACCATATGTATATATGTACTGATACAAATTTTACCTAAATAAAGCCTATATAAATGTGTATTGATAAAGTTCCTCCTAAATACACCCCATATAAATCTGCCCTGATAAGGTTCCAAGTAAATTTACCCTACTTAAATCTGCACTGAGAAAGTTCCTCCTAAATACTACCTATCCAAATCCATACTAACAAAGTTCCCCCTAAATATACCCCATGTTAATCTGTACTGATAAATTTCTCACTAAATACAGCCTATACAAATCTGTAGTGATAAAGTTCCCTTTAAATAGGAACAGTCAAAAGTAAACATGTTTGTGGACACCTCTGAAATATAAGCATTCAGTTAAAACATGTCTGTTTTGCCTTTTATTGGCAGCTTTTCAGAACAAATTAAGCTTGAATGTCATGTACACAGCCACTGTGGCTCTCAATGAATGTGTTAAAAACTGCATTTAGTATGCATTGTATTCACAGAATGTATTTCAGTGGTGTCCTCAAACATCATATCATTCAGGTGTTTGTGGATCCTATCCTTTAAACACCTATTAGTTTTACCTATATAGAAGGCATAACAATGCTCAAAAAATGCATAGTAAAACTAATAGGTGTTTAAAGGATAGGATCCATAAACACCGGAATGACATTATGAACTCTAATCTCAGTAATGCCTTAGCACAAGATGTGAGAGGATTTGGCCATAATCATAGGTTTAAGTTCTTTGTATTGGAATTAATGTGTGCAGATACCACAGGAAGCGATATTAAGAACAAAACTGAAGTTAAGGAATGGGGTTGGATATTAGAATTGAGAGCGGATAGGTTTCCAGGAATTAATGGGCATGTTTCCTTAAAACCCTTCCTGAAAGCATGGCCACTCCTCCACTGAAACGTAAAAAAGATCTGTATTTTCTCTCAAAAAGCTGTTATTAATCATATTATTATCCACAGGCATATAAGCTGTGGCATTCATTAACATGTTTCCAATACTCTTGACATATTCTTCAGTGCACATAATCACTCCCATACCACCTTTGTCAGCTCTCATTACTCTGTGGTTTTTATTCTTACCTAAAGTACACAATGCCTGATATTTTTCCACAGTCAAATTGTGCATATGATCTAATTCACACATATCACCAAACACTTGCAAGGTGTTACACAGTGGAGGATTATATGTACTGTTTCTTTTAAATGTGTTATAGTTATTAGAAACATCTTGTCTTTCAACATTTACATTATGCAAGATATAAGAAAGGTTACATTTTCTCAAAAAGAGTTTTGGAAAATCCAGTAGACAATAAATATGTCTTGGTTAATGACAACAGTGTTAAAGAGACTTTCTCTTGTATGAAGTGTAAACAATGTAGGTACATTAGTAACACTTCTTGCACACATTTTAGACACTTCCACAAAACCATTTGGGTGAGTAATCATTTCAACTGTGAGAGTTCCAACATAGTGTATGTGGCCACATGCAGTTCCTGTTTTTGTTATTATATTGGGAAAACCATTAGATGTTTAGAACGTAGGATATATGAACACACACTAGCCATTAGGAAGAGAGATTTCACCAATGCCTTAGCCAAACATGCTAGCCAATGTGCAAATTTCAAGAAGTTTACCTTTTCAGTAATAGATTTTGTTCTCCAGATGGATTTTATAGGGAACACTAAGTTGATTTTGGAATGTAAGGAGTCCCTGTATCAAATTAGTTTGGTAGCTGACAGAGCTCCTGGTTTGAATGAGAGTATTAATATTAAGTGCTTTTTAGCACTTAGATAATTTTAATTTGAATAATATTTAGACAGGATATGTATTTGTGTCAACATATTAGTATTCTATATATATATATATATATATATATATATATATATATATATATATATATATATACTGTTTTAAAAGTATGTGTACATTTATTTATTTATATTGTGACATCTTTTATGGTATGCTTTTATGCCTTTAACAAAGATGTAAAACATTTTGTCATGTGATGATTTAAGTGTATTTAAGGGGTGTGTTTTGAGAGGTTAACTTTTTCTGAAGAAGTTCATGAAGAATAAATTTGGACGAAGCGCTAAGGATTTGTGTTCGCTCCTTCATTTTCCAGACTGCCTTTGGTTCATTTGTTCATTTTTTGAGTTTGTTGTGCTTTTCACGTTTTACGTCTAATGTGAAAAGCATGTGGTATACATGCATCAAAACAGTACTGTCTAAATAGTATTTTAATAATAATAATAATTTGTATAGTAATTTAGTAGCAGTAAAAGTTAAGGACCACTTAGTTGGTATTTAATACAGTTGTATCAAACTGAGCATGCATATCCCAACTGTAAAATAAACTATGCATGCCTTAGTCTGTAGCACAAAGCAATGGTGCTATATTCTGAAATAACAGTAAGCATGCATCTCTCAACTGTAAAAGGAAACTATGCATGCAATAGTCTGTAGGACAGAAGAACAGTACACTATTTGAGAGCAGTAATTGGTTGTGGGTTCAAAAACCACACTTCTCAAATATACAATACTGTTAGGTTTTCATCATTATTGGAATGCAACTTCATACCGCTATACCAGTGGCATAAATGACCCTCTGTAAACTGAAGTCAGTATAACTGGAACATGCATATGTGCAATATATGCACACATTAAGGATTGGTGGCTGCAATCTTTACTATAGTGTGTCTCTGTTATGAGCTGCATAGTCTTAAAAGTAAGGAAGAAATTTATTAGGAGTTTTGTAGTGTTAAAAGTAAAGGTAACAGAATAGAGTCAAATAATTGTATCAATGCTTTGTATATCACATATGAAGTTACTAATGCTCTCCATTTTTGTCTCTCAACCCAACCCTTGTCTCTCTCTCTCTCTCTCTCTTTTTTAATTTTTTTCCCCCACAGCACATTGGAGTAGGCCTGTCCTATGGGATCAACCTGCCCCCATTCCACTGGCTACAGCACTTCTGGTGCATAACCTGGTAGCACTCACTCTGCTGCCCCTGCACTACCTGGCCCCTCAGGTACTTCTGCCCCAAAGGATATGCCTGTGTCCCC
The DNA here is from genome assembly GCF_019279795.1 of Protopterus annectens. Taxonomy (NCBI): domain Eukaryota; kingdom Metazoa; phylum Chordata; order Ceratodontiformes; family Protopteridae; genus Protopterus; species Protopterus annectens. The sequence continues at coordinate 1,153,551,006 of NC_056735.1, forward strand.
CCTGGGAGCAGTGGTGGAGGTAGTAAGTTTATCACCTGTGATGAACTGCCAGAGATGGTACGTAGGATTGTGCACTGCTCTGTAGGCACACACATACACTGGATGGAGTGACTGCTCCCAATCCTCATGCAAAGCACTCATAGATGACACAGACATCAGGCACTGCAGCCAGAGGTGCAGTGAGGTGACAATGATGACAGTCCACTGGGTGAGGACTAGATTCTCACTGTCAACAGCCTTAACATGCATGGGACTTGGATTTCCCACCCTCTTCCCAACCATGGTGTTCACCCACCTCATGTGTCCTTCAACATCCCTGTCTCTTGTCTTGTTTGTCTTGTAGGTCTGCAACTGCTTCCTCACCTACCTATCTTACCTCACCCAGACATTCTAACATCCCTTCCCCAACATTCCTCTCTCTCTCAAAAAAAATGGACACCTGTCCACAAAATAAAATGGTCCCATACATAGTTCTCCATTTCACACATGGGTCTTCATGACGCACATGAATCTGCCCAATTCCCTATACAACAGATTGTGTTGTGGTCACCCCTCTCTCTGGAGGTGATAGTCCAAATTCAGCCAAAATTTGTACATAAATGTTCATCTTTTATTCTTGAAGAAATGGATAGCAATGGTTCTTGCCTACATCCTTCCTGCACATTCTTTCCCTCCTTTCATTTTGTTCTTCACCCTGTTTGCTCCCCATTTCACCACTTTCCTGTCTTCCCTATTTCTTTTCTGTATAGAACTATTGAGAAATGGTGCACACCACACACCAATATGAAACAACGATAAACAGCAGCATTATAAGTAGATATATATAAAGTATCATACACACTTGTAAAATTACTACTTCCACCCATATTTGGGCCCAGTACCATCTGCCTCCAACAACAATGCACTAACACTTTCTGCCACAGAGTCAGCTAGCAGATGTATTTAATGCATTCAATAGTAAGTGACACAGTTTAGGAAAGATTTCCCCGTGCTTGCTCCCCATATCACTAATGTTGTATCTTCTTCATTAAATTTCTACAAAGCAGGATTGTGCGATACCCTGTAATGTTTTATAAAGCATTATTGCACGATACTCATTTAGTTTTATACAGGTAGTGCTGTGAAATGTGCAAGGTAAACAACACTACTACTAAAATATTTTACTGTATTACCTATAGCTATACCATTTGCCCCAAAAAGGAACTTATCACTGCATTAAGTGCATTAATTCCTGCAGCCAGAGATTCATTTAAGTAGCAGGTGTATACAACAGCACTTAAGTCTGCCATTTGCTATATAGTGTCTAAAATACACCTGCTAATTAATTGAGTCTGTAGCACCATCTGTCAATGCAGTGATACATGTATTTTTTTTTTTGTTCAGATGGTACTTGGTTCGAATCCAGGTGTATGCAACAGTTTCAAATAATGTTATATGTAAATCCAGATTCTGAAGTGTGATAGTTGGTATGGAGTCTCCAAAATATTGCTAGATGGTACTGGTTTACAACACAAGTACATAATACTTATAACTGGTTTTGCCGAAGCTGCGCATTAGCGTGCAATGCACACCATTGCGCAATTATGCTTTAAAGCAAAGAAATGGGAAAGATGGGAAACTGGTGAAATGGGGAGCAGGTTGGGGGAAGAACAAAGTGAAAGAAAGGCATGACTGTGCAGGAAGGATGTAGAAAAGAACCATAGCTATCCATTTCTTCAAGAATAAAACATGAACATATATGCACAAATTTTGCTGAATTTGGACTGTCACCTCCAGAGAAAGGGATGACCACAACACAATCTGTTGTATAGGGAACTGGACCAAATCATTTGTGTCACGAAGACACAGCTATGTATGGGATTTTTTTTTTTGTTAGACAGGTGCCCATTTTTTTTGAGAGATAAAGAAGAATGTTGGGGAAGGGATGTAGGAATGTCTGGGTGCTGTAAGTTGGGCAGGTGAGGAAGCAATTGCATACAAACAAGACAAGAGACAGGGATGGTGAAAGACACATGAGGTGGGTGAACACCATGCTTGTGGTGAGGGTGGGGACATTGCAAACCCATGGGAATCAAGTTGGGTGACAGTGAGACTCGAGTCATCACCCACTGGACTGTCATCATTGTCACCTCACTATGCTTATGGCTGCAGTGTCTGACATCTGCATCTCCGTGTGTTATTTGATACAATGATGGAGAGCAGTGACTCCATCCAGTGTAGGAGTGCACCAACTGTGTGGTGCACAATCCTACACACCAACCCTGGAAGTTCATCATGGGTTTTTAAACTCACCACCTCTGCCACTACTCCTGGAGGGAAGTAGTAGGAGGGATCCTGTGGGGCAGAACTATCTGAGGGGCCAGGTACTATAGTGGCAGCAGAGGGGGGTGCTAGCAAATCATGCAGTAGATGTGCTGGGCAGCGGTGCTAAAGCTGCTGGTGGGTGCAGTAGGATCCTATGGGACAGGCCTACTCTGCTGTGCTGTGGGAGAAAAAAATAAAAAAAATGAAAAAAAAAAGAGAGAAAAAGGTTGGGGTGAGAGAAAAGGGAGAACATTAGTAACTTCATATGTGACATACAAAGCATTAATACAAGTATTTGACTCATTTCTATTACCTTTGCTTTTAACAGTATCAACTCCTAAAAAATACCTTTGCTTACTGTTAAAACTACCCAGCTCCTACCAGATGCACAATATATTACAGATAGCAGTAAGCAATCCTTGATGTGAGCATACATTTCACAATTATGTGTTCCAATTATACTGATTACAGTTTACAGCAAGCCAGTGGTGACACTGCTTTACAGCTCTAATGTTACATTGCAATATTGATTAAAACGTAACAGTATTGTATATTTGGGAAGTGTGGATTTTGAAGGCACAACCTATGACTACTCTGTAATATTAAACTGTTGTTTTACCCTCCAGTGTAACGCATGCATACTTTCCTATTACATTGAGAAATGAATATTCAATTTCATACAGCTGTATAATTAACTAGTAAATGCATAATAACTTTTAATGCTAAAATAAGCCTACTGTTGGAATGTATACATACCACATGTATCTCACATCCATGCCAATCTAGTGGCATGGGTTTGCACATTCAGTTCTTAGTCTATGACAGGTGGCAAAAAAACAGAACAGAATACCATTAAGCATACCAGCCCTGACTATATCCAGCTTTTAACTCTGACAAGTAGTCTGTGTAAGTGATACTTACACATCTGTGGGGTGCCCCCAGTCCTACATTGCTCGATCCAATGGTCAAGGGTATCCTTCTTCCTCATCCTGAGGTCTCTATAGTGATTCCAACATTGTTCAGTGCAAGGGATACCAGAAGCACTGGTCAGAGCCCAGGCCAGACTATTCCATGCCTCTGTCATTTAATCTGAGCCATGATAGTCCCTCTGCAATAGCCTCAGCCCATGATCATTCACTAGGAGTCCAACAAACAATTTGGACACCTGGACACCTCATCTTTGAGCACAGAATCTCACAAACTCTCCAGGAATACCTGCCATGCCTATCGTAGATCAAGACCAATGTAAAATGATGTTTTCCCACCAATTGCAGGTATTGAGCTTACTGGGAGTGCACACTTTCTGGATATGTAATATTCAAAAGTATTGCGCAGCACTTACCATTGCACAAACATGTTGTGTGACAGTGAGCGCTGCCAGGAAATGTGTTTGCGTGATGGCCAATAGTATTAATTGAATGTATCCAGTGTATGTTTGTGGCTGTCTGGGTCCTGTCTGCTACCTGGTTGGCCCATTCATCTGGTTTGTGCACTGCCTATCTATGCACAAATAAGATGCACATAGCCAAAGCCGTTTGTGCTAAGGAGCACATCATGCAAACAGTACCCCCCCCAAAAACAAATAAGTATAAAAATGGAGAAATAGTTGAAATGCAGAAACTCAGTCTATGACATATACAGTAGAAACTGTTAATACACATGAGATATGACTACATAGGTCTGGATCCCAACTCTCACTGCAGTGAACCATCAGAAAACAGGAGGGGGGACTTATCCATCTTTGCCAAACAAACAGCTTTGCAGTAAATACATGATGTAATTCCTCAAACAACTAAGTGCAACTGAATGATGTCAAGGTATGACCAGTTATTTGTAAATCTATTCTATGTAATATAAGTGATCACACAACCTCCTATGATTATTCCTTGAAAATATACAGTTGTGTCCTACCTTGCTGTGTTTCTTGGTCATTTATCAGTTATCTAACCAGTACTCAGAGACATGCAGTGTGTAAGCCAGCCTATATAATTTACCTTAAAATGCATGAGGATATTAACCGGGAACACTGTGATATGCAGTTGCCATCAAACTAGTGGAAGGTTGAATGGCTCAGACAAGCATAGACTGCTGTTTTGGGGGTGGAGAGCAAAGATGGATTCCTGTCACTTCACATGTAAGGGTAAAGTGTTTTTATCAAGGGGTGGACCTAGGCTGAGCTAGTGTTATGACTCAAACAAGGATATGTTGCTCTTGTTACTCTCTTTGTTTTGCACCCTGCCAGTTTGATCTTGTGAGGGTGGTGAAGCCAGAAACTGCTATGTGTCTCATTACTTTCAATCTTCTCTATGTTATGATTTCTCATTACAAACATATGGTGTTAAACTGAGGACATGCAGTGATCATCATTACTTTGGGAAAGTATCAATGTGTGAATCTCTGACGCCAGAGACCTACTACTTGCTAATGGGCACATGAAATTCAAACAACTCTCTGCTATCACATGTGACATTAACTTCTGTATAAATCTCCCACCTTGTAGTTGCTCACTATACCAAGTACCAAGTGCTGAAATACAAGGACATGCCATAATATTATTATACAATACAATACATGTTCAGGACTTACCTTGTAAATGCAGCAGTTGCCATCGTGTTAGTTCAGAGCTGACTATGATGCAAGCAGTACACTGTCAATACACAGGGAGTAGAAGGCTGTGGCTATGAGTTGAGGCCAGCAGAGGTCACAAGGTAACTGTATTGTGTCACTGTCTACCCTGTAGTACTCTACAATGTTCATGCTGTGTATGGTGTGATATGTTAAATGTGGCCTGAAAACTATTCTCTGTCTTGGCCTAGGCTTATTGGAAGGAGGAGCAGCATTGCCTGCAGCCTGTAGCATATACAAATGGAGTTAAGCAGCAGCAGCTCCTAACATTCTGTCTGTGTAGACTTTCTGTGTCTGTACTCCACTACTTTTGAAATCCACAGGAAAAAACAGCATGGAGTCTACATGGTTGCTTTACAACTTCTTGAATAGCCCCACATAGTGGATGATTAGCATACAATTCAGCTGTTTATGCTGTAATTAGCAACTCCAAAACAAAGCCTAGACAGATGCAATCCATTAATAATTTACCCCATTATAAAAAGGCAAGTGAGTAGTTAGTAAAACTGACGGTGAGGATACTTGCTACATGTTCAGAAAAGCAAAATATTTCCAAAGCAATCAGTATTGAACTCCAACAGGTATGCTGCCATTTTGTTACCTACATAATACATATGCTGGAATATATTAATGAATGATGTGAAGCAAAGTCTTTTACACTATCTGTAAGCATTTGTTAGAAATGTACTGAAGGCATGGCCATGTTTATCAAGCCATTTCAGAGGTGCAAATGGTTGACAAGACATGAAAATAGTAAGCTGTGTGATACATATGGACAAATGTTTCAGGGACAGGTCCTTTGAATGCGTGTTTACCATTTCAAATGTGTTTTATTAGCAAAATAGTTCATATGCCTGTTCTTTAGTGGGTGGGAGGAGCAAAGAGGTGTTACTGTTATGTCACAAATCACAATGGACTGTTCTTTTGTTGGGGAGCACAGTTGAGTTACTGCTATGGCACATACAAGGATATGTTGCTCTTGCTACTCTCCTTGTTCTGCATTCTGCCTGCTGTTTGTACTTTGCATCTGTAGTATGTTTTATGTTTTTTCCATGGGGTACTACTGACTGCCGACCTTAACTGATCTGGCAACAGTTACCTTATAGTTATGTGGTACTTATGTGTATTATCATTCTGTTTTCTTTAGGACTGAAAATGTCATTGAGATGCAGACCCCCATTCAGTGAGGCAGTGAACACAATAATTGTGGATAATTGTGGATGCACTCTGTTAATGTGGCACTTTTCTTATTGGAAAAGGTCATCCCAATAAATCAGAGAGGCTGAGACTATGGCAGCAGGTCATTGCACACATAAATGCCATGGGTGGCCATGGCCGTACTTATGAGCTGGCGCATCACAGGGGCACTGACATGATAACATCTGAATGGAGGCATGTGGCTGCTGTTGCCCGAGACCAGAGGGTAACCAGGGGTGGGCCTACTGCAGAACCACCTCTCACTCCAAATGAGGAATTGCTGGTGAATCATCTATAACAGGACAACTCACAGCAGAGTGGCCCACAATATGTGATTGATGTGGGTGCCCCTCCTTCTCAATTGCAGGTAGAGCTTCCAGGTAGGCTTTGCTATATGACCAGTTGAATACTGTTGCATAGTAAAACAATTGAAATAAAAGTTACTTCTGTGCCATATATCTTTTTTTTGGGGGGGGGGGTTGAAGATTGGTACACTGAGTGATAAGATCAGTTTGGAGTTGTCAGGCACATTCTTGCTGAACCAACTTCATGCAGATTGAGAGGAGTATATGTAGCACCCCCTGTCTTACTGTTAAATTGATGACATTGGCCTTACCTCTTGCTTAACTTATTTCAGGACCATCAAGTATCCAGCGACATATGCCTCTGCAGATGGTAAATAAAATAAGGTTATTTCAGTACTCCAGATCTACTTCTAGAAATAAAATGTGCCATTTTAAGCCTGTTATGTGTATTGCTGTACTGCCTGTAATAGTGGCAGCATTGTTAGTTGTTTAGCATATATTGCACCATAGTAGTGCAGATATTACTGTATCAGCACGACACAAAAACAGCAACCAGGATCCAAAACAGGTTTATTGTCTCTCAACTCTAGCGCCTCGGCCACAGTAAGCCTTCAAGGAGTAAAGTTTCAGTAACCTAACACAGTTTATATAATCACACCAATCAATCAATCAATAAAACTATTATACAATTAGATAATAAAATTAATCAGTTAAATCACATTTTTCCAACAGCATTCTGTGTTTAAGCCTCTAGGTAATAAAGTGCCAAACTTTAAAATAAAAACAGTTTCATACTTTAAAAGTAATTTTCCCACCACTGCATCATCAGACTCTAGCTTAGCTATCTGCTGTAAAATAGTAGCTTTTAAGGTATCAGTGCTTCCTTTGTGAAATTCACAAAAATGTTGAGCCAAAGGGCTCTCTATTTTATTATTTTTTATATCCCTAAGATGTTCTAACAGCCTGACTTTAAACATTCTTTTAGTTTGCCCAATATAGAACTTATGACATCCACATGTAATTGCATAAACCACTCTATTAGTTCTACAAGTATAAGACCCACTTGAATAAAATTGTATATTGTTAATATTAGAAAAAGTTCTATATACAAATGGGCAAGCCTGACATTTCTTACATGGGAATGTACCTAGGCTGGATGGTTGCAATAACATTTTATTCCCTGGATTAAAAAATTTTGTTCGTACCACCATATCCTTAATACTCTTGCCTCTTTTGTAGGAAAAAAATAATTTCTTCATTTTTAGATTTCTCAGTTCATCAAAATTATCTAAAAACTCCCAAAAATGTAATATCTTGTATTTTATCATATCACTACATACATTGTACACGGACACTACAAATAAATTATTATCCACCTCATTTTCTCTATTTGCTGTGTAATTATTAATAGTTTTCTTCTTATTGTTCCTATCATATCTCATATTTATGATTTTTTCTATATCAGCACCCACTAATTTACTATCATAATTTCTATTCAAAAACATCCTTTTAGTTATTTGGATTTCCTTATAAAACACTTCATCGTTACGACATAACCTAGAAATTCTTAAAAATTCACCATATGGCAATGCTCTAATAATATGTGCAGGATGACAGCTAGTTGCTTTTAAAAAATCATGTGGTTCCCCAAATTTCCTATATAAACTTGTAATTATGGGCAAACCAACAATACCTTGTAAATTAATATCTAGAAAGTTAACAGACTGCCCCCATTGTAACCCCAAGCCCCCAAGATATTACTGTATGCCTGTGCTTCTCCCTTTTTATCACAGGTGATCATGACAGTGGGGGTGTGGGTCCTGTACCACCTGATGTCAGTGTCTCATGAGACACTGATGGTGATGGTGGTGAAACTGAGGTACAGTTCGGGAGTGAAGAGATTAAATCTGACACAGCATTTGACATCCAGCCACCCCCTTCTTTTTACCTGAACACAGCCAGTAGGCCTACACCTAACCAGTCCACTGAGGCCAGAGATATAGGACAGATGGAGGGCAATAACACTGAGCAGTGAAGTGTGGCTACTGTGGCTTCAGTGCCTGTTGAGTCTGGCCGTAGCCAAAGTGTTGGCAAGGTGCCATGCAGGAGGGTTGATAGGGGCTCAGAGGGGACCTACTGTCCCTCCTCTACCTGGTGCAGGTGTCTCTTCCCGTGTCACACAATGTATGTTTAAGGCCATCATGGAGATACAGGCATGTTCAGAAAGGTGCTCCAGACAAATTCTCGGGGTTATGGATGTGGCACAGGCTGAACTGTGTGGGGTCCAGAGTTTGGAGATCTCCAATGTCTTTGTTTATGAGTTCCATGGTGATACGTTCCATGGCCTTGCAAACCAGGCTCATCAGGCTAATGGGGCGGTAGTTCCAGGGGTCTGCTGTGGCCCCCCCTTTGTGGAGTGGGATAACCGTTGTGGTGCGCCATTCAATGGGCACAAAGCCTGAGGTGAGGCTATGATTGAACATGGTACTTAGGTGGGGTGCCAGTTCATTCTATAGTTCATGTAGAAGGCAGCCTGGGATGTTGTCAGGTCCCATGGATGCTGTGTTCTTGGCTTTGGATAGTGAGGTTTTTACCTGTGCAGCCGTGATTACAGGAACTTTGCATTCTTCCGCTATAAAGATGGGCCCACAGGAACTTTGCATTCTTCCACTATAAAGATGGGCCCTTTAGGGGGTGAGAGGGGGGTAAAGTTAGCACTGAACCTATCTGCCAGAATGTTGGCAATATCAGTTGGCTCTGTATATTTAGTGTCATTGTGCTGTAACTCAGAGCAGATCTGAGTGTTGCCATTGAGATTCTTGACATAGCTATAGAATGCTTTGTGGTTGTCTTTAGAATCAGTGGCGATTTTGTTTTCATAACTAGCTTTGGAGGATTTTATGAGGGATCTCAGCTTTTTACTGAGGCTGACCAGGGAGTTCCTCCAATCATGAGATTTTAATCTTTTTTGCAACAGTTTCTTTCTCCTGTTGTAGAGTTTGTTTATGGCAGAAGACCACCAGATTGGCTTCCTGTTTTTTGGAGGATAGCATCTTGGTTCTGTTAGGGATAGCACGATCCATACACTTGTGTAAGTGCTGATAAAGTGCATTTGCAAAGGTTATACAACAAGTGGAAGAAAGTAATGTCTAAGAACAAGAGGTAACTGTCTCAGCAGAGGAAGGACATCCTCCACAGCTTTATGAAGGAGATTAGCTATGTTGTAAAGACCTCTAAAGCCACATATGAACCTAAACTAGCATCCCTAGCTAAAGATAATCAAGAGGCATTTTTTAACTACATCAGAAATCTAAAAGTGAAGAGACAGCTTTGTGCCAAACTAGCAGTGGAGGGTACCACTCATACTGACCTTGAGGACATCACCAACCTGCTACCAGACAGTTTGGAGCAAACTTCACCCCCTGTCCCCACCAGACATATCCCAAAGCATACCTGTCACCAGTCCTCTACCTAGTATCTGCAAAGAGCGGTTCATAACTGCACTCTCCATGGACAGAAAAACAGCCTCTATGGGACTAGATAACATCACAGGCCACCTACTAAATGGTCTAAAACACGACCTAGTGGAACCAGTTGGCACTTTCTTCAATCACAGTGTATGTACTGGCTTTGTCCCAGCAGAGTGGAACACAGCAACAGTAATTCCCTTGTACAAAAGGGGTCCATCAACCGAACCTGGGAACTATAGACCCCTAAGCCTCATCAGCCATATCTGCCAGGCCATGGAGAGAATAATCATGAACCTTATCGACAAAGACATAGGTCACCTTCAAACTCTTGTCCTGACACAATTTGTTTATTGGGTCTTCTACCATAATTAGTAGGCTCAGCCCAAAAAATTCTTTCAAATTCAACTTTATTATGAATGCTAATAATTCAAAATCAACTTCTTCTCCACAGATACAGTTGCTGGGAACACAATGAGATTTGAACTGCAAGGACAATTCTTTGTTGTTAGACATCCATAAAGATGCATTATAAACATTATAGTGAATTGATGTGGGTTCACATTGTGTTTCCCTCATGTCTACCTCTTGGGTAAATAAAATGCATGTCTTCATCCTTGCACTGCTCTCTCAGTAATAATGACGGATCTTTTCCAAACCCAGCACTCCCCTCCTTGTTGTTTTAGTCCTAAATGATGATTGCTCTGATTGGTGGCTACTAGGAACTGAGGCAGAATGTCTCACAGGACTAATTAATTCCCCAGTGAGTCCAACCAGTTCATTCATAAAAATAAAACCCAGACACATCATATCGTCAGACAGTTCTTCCTTTCTGGCATCAGTAAATGGTGTTGGATTACTTTCCATTGCAGAGCTGCCTTTCTTAGGCTTAGTCCATTCATATATTTGACTCTGTCTATAATCTTTCTAGTTACAATGAAACATCTTAATCTTCTGAATGTCTTTTTTTTTTGTTAAATGCATCAGCATTACAATAGAACTAAGCATAGGTTGTATATAATTCGTGCAAGTTTGTATACTTTAAAACTCATCTTTTTGTGATCTAATATTTATTTGTTTAATGTTTGTTCGACAAGCATGTGTCTTGAAAATAAATAAATATATCTAACACAAATTTGGCATTCAATTTTAAATTTAAAATTTGCCATTTTTTTTACCTCAGGTAATCTCTTAGGTCAGCATCTTTAACACGTCAACTTTATTGCTTGCTTTATATTTGCTTATTTTCTTCTTTTATTGTATCCAGAAAATGTACTCCTGTCTAAGTGCCTTAGACCTTGTAACCTATGTTGATTTGCAGTTCTGTTTAAATTGTACTGTGGAGGTTTTCTCCCCGGGCCTCTGCTAAAAATGGGCTTGTACCCAGTTGGACTTGCCAGGTAAACAAATGTCAAATAAATAAATAAAAATAAATAAACAAATGTAAACCATGTGATACTCATTTAGTTTCTAAATTACCAATATATATTCTCTGACAGTACAGACTTCTATAACTTATAAACAATCTCTCTGACTCTAAAAAGACTCCATTTTTCATTTATTTCATTTTATTCACTGAAATGCCAACTGCTTATGTAGCATTACTATTACTAGTCAGTAAAGGATATGCCTCATCTCCCTTCTCAGGTTGATTAGCAAGTAATTGTCCACTGCCTCCCCGATATTGTATCACATAAAATAGCTGAAGTAAGATGGAAACAGTTATAATGCTTTTGTCTCCCATACACCAGTTCTGGAGCCAAAATGGCAACAGATAAAACCAAACTAAATTTAGCTACACAATAACTCAATGAGTGACCAATAATAATATGTTCAAAAACAGTAAAGAAAAGTGTAGCATAATTAGTAATAGAAATTTCTTTTTTATAATCAAGCTTTCATCTACACTCAGGGTTTTATCAAGAAAAATGGATAACTGTGACAAAGCATGCCATACATGTCTTTTCCACATTTACCTGAAGTTTGTTAACTTGCAGTGATTCTTTAAGATCAATGCTGTTGTGAGGAGTTTCCTCTTTCCCCAATATTTCATAACTACAGACTTGGTACTATAACTTTGAGGGGCTGTAAAAATTCTAAACTGAATGTAGGAAGAATATACCAAAATAAAAATAGAAACATTCATTTTTCTTTTCAGGCAAAGCTTAATGCTGAACTTTTTATTCAAGCCTGGCGATTTGCTTGCTTTTAATATGCATTCACACTTGAGTGTCACTTCTTAGAAATAAATGATCGCATTTACCATCTCACTCTCTTTTTTCTTAACCTCAGCTAAAGCAGATACCTTGAAATTACCTGTATGATGTATGCTGAGCCACAGTTTTTTTTGTTTCTGAAAATCTGTCTTCAGCTGATGTTGGTTGCAATCACTTTAATATGGCTTTTGGATGCCTCTGCCTTCCTAATTCAATTCCTCAACAACCCACATTTGTTTCTGCAACTTGCAGTTTTTCGTACTGGTCGTTTTTTAGTCATTCTGACCTCCTGGCTGACTTTTGACCTTACTCTCTGCTGATCAGCATAATTAAGCAGCTCACATCCTCCCACGGTGGCTGAATCTGTTATATACCCTACTTGCCTTATACTCTGTGGCAGGCATAAACATAATGGTTGGGAATTTCTGCTTTGAGAAATAGTCATCTGCGGGCATGTTATATTGTCTCTTTGCAGCCTCTCAGTATCGTATGCATGGGCAGTATCTAACTGACTGATACCGTATAATGGTCACACACATTATCTTCTGTTGTAAAATCAGACTGCTCTGTTTATCTACAGCGCTGCATTGTGTGTCTCTAGATGATAAATCACACCATCTGCTTTTCTTTGTGGTTTTCAGGTCCCCTGGCACTTGTAATACTGATGATCTGATTCTCTTTTCCTTTGTATTTTTTTTTCTCTAGTAATGAAAACTGTCTCAGCAGTGATGTCATAATGTGGATTTTATTATTCTCTCTGCTCTGGTCTCGAACATCATATTATTCACGACATGAACAGGTTTAATGCTAGAATGAGAAGCAATGATTTTCATCTTCCCTATGGTTACTGGCAGAACACTCCATGTTACCTCATTTTTTTTGTTTGCTTTTATTGCTGTCCATAATCAGCATTATAAAAACATATAATAAATAAACTAACATTTTTAATAGCACAATAAATGTTCAATTAAACATGTACAATATTTTCAGAACATGTTTATGAGCACCTAATAATTCTGATCAAGTGAGAAATGCAAAAGTAATAAATAAATTGAGAGTGAATATAATCAATTCAAAGTCTAATCAGAAGAAATCCACATTTTGAAGTTGTATCTCTATCAAGTTTAGAACTTTTGTCCATGGATTATTAATGATTATTTTTTTAATGGGATCTAGTTTTCTTGATAGTAATCCCTTTGTGTATTACTTCTAGTACAATAAGAAGAAATTCCTTTTACTGGCAGCAACATTTCTTTCCCAGTTCCTTGTGATGATCTTTCTTTCAATCTAAAATTAATGGAAGTATCAAACAGAACCAAAGTTTTACCTCATCTTATTTTATCAGACCATAAAACTTACACAAAAGTTAGTTTTCCCCAAAATGTATTTAACAAAAGCAAAAGAAAAAATCAAACATTATCTGAGACCAATCAGCTTTGACATCTTGGTTAAATCTCCAACATTGCAATTTAGAATTTTTACTCATTTTTGCCATTTTATCTGGAGAGAGAAACATCCTATGGAAGTATTTCCAAGTAAATACTCACCAATACAGAAAAAGAGATATTTTATTTTCTGATCTTAACATCAGTGCCTTGCTGCATTCTGATATATATTTCATATTCCTCTAGTAGAATGAAAAAATACCATAGTAGTCTCAGTTTCAAATTTCCCATATGACCCTGGCAGAGGCAACAGGGACTCTGGATTGCACCTCAAGGTGGTCAGAAAAGGAGATCAAGGATCTCCTTCACCTTACACAGGCATAATTTCCAGCAAAAGCGGAGAAGTGAACATGGCAGCATGTATTATTGTATCTGTTATACTGCCCAGAAATGGTCCTCAGGTTTACAACCACTGCTTGCTATAACAGGATCAGCTCCTCCAAGACTCTGAATAGGATAAAGCAAGTAACTTGTGGATAAGAGACAAAATGACTTTCTGCATTATTTATGTGTAACATAATTATCTATGTTCTTTTACAGTGAACAAAACATGGTGTGTGTGTGTGTGTGTGTGTGTGTGTGTGTGTGTGTGTGTGTGTGTGTGTGTGTGTGTGTGTGTGTGTGTGTGTGTGTGTGTGTGTGTATATGAATGAAGCTGGCTCCACGGTACATTCCTCAAGGGATGAAGCCCTGACTGTTGGTCGATTAATGACCATCGAACTAGAGAAGTCAGGCAAGGAGGGAGAGAGAGGAGTAATAATGGGTCATGGCTCACTTGCCAATTCGGGGGGGGGTGGATTTAAGGCACTCAGTAACTCTGGTGAGAAGTGTTATTTCACTGGTGGAAACTGCAAAAAATACTTTCTGTTCTTCAGACTTGGAGATGGGGCTGCTTGATGGCAATACTTTTCGTGAAGTGAGGGACAATCAGACCTGGCAACCCATTGTAAAGCCCCCTCCTTTTTTTAATTTCTACAAGTCTTTTGGGTTTCTAACAGGACTGGATATATGATTAAAGTTTGCGAAATTAGTATTGTTTCAGTCTTTGATGTTAGCCAAAAGTGCACTTTGCAGCACCCGCAACATGCCCATAGCTGACTCCTTCTGCAATTCATACAGAGTTACAAGTATCGGTAGCATCTCTAAATAGGATTGTAAATTCTTTTTATAAGACTTATTGCTCCTACTACTATTGGAACTGTCTAGGTATCTTTCTTCCACATTGCCCTCATTTCTACCTGCAAATCCTGGTATTTTATTACTTTGATTTTCTCTGTATGTAAGACACTGTGATCAATTGGTGTGTCAGTTTCAGTGATTAATGCTACTTTTGTCTTCTTTTCATGGACTACTATATCTGTTTTTTGAACTGTTGGTAAAGGGTGATCCCATATGACATAAACTTCATCATTCTTTGTAATACTTTCTGGCTCATGTTTCTAAGGTTCTATATTATATGCGCGAATGCTTAGGTTGTCGAATACAACATGATCGACCCCAATTCAGCAAACGTACAAGTCAGTGAAACCTCACAATGCAGAAAAACACATCACCGAATACTTTTACTTGGCCAACACCACTAATGAAAACAAAACACACTTCCCACTACACCGCTCGCTACATACCCACCCAAACAAAATAAATAAACCACATACATACACTAACCTAAACTCTGCTTCTAAACCTACACTAACCCTTACATACATTACTTTCTATGCACTTACTCTAACCCCGCACCCTAGCCCTAAGGTCCGTAACTATCGCACACTTACCTTAATAAGCTATACCCAAACAAAATAAATAATCCACACACATACACTTAACCAAACCCTACTTCTAACCCTTACATACATTACTATCTATGTATTTACCTTAACCCGCACTCTAACCCTAACTAACTATCGCACACTTACCTTACGGAGCTACACCGCAGAAGGGCCGACTATGCCGAATCGGGATTTCGAATTTCGTGATTTCCAGCATTCAGTGTTCTCGCAGTTCGCTTATTAGGTGTCGATCATGCTGTATTTGACAACCTAAGCATTTGTGCTTACGATATAGACCCGTATCCAATGCTTCCCAGTTACATCATTATTGTAATGTTTACACAATCCCCAATGCAACAGCCTTGCCATATTATTATGCCTTTAAGTATACAGTCAATCTAATGAACTTTGACTGTTACATAATTCAGCCAGCTGTACCATTAATGAAAAACACCAACATTTCAGCATACAGTGAAATGCATGCATCAATAAATTGTATAACCATACCTCTCAACTGTACAGATTTTTGCAGAATGTCCACATTTTTGGCTCGTATTTCTGGTTTGTTCTTCATAAAATTTGTGTTTTTTTTGGCAAATCACTGGGATGAACTGAGGACTGAAGTCACTAAATAATGACATACATTTCAGTTTCAGACTTCAGGAAATGTAAGTTAAAGCAAACCTTGTTACTTTGGCATCTTTCCAAGTTGATAAGGACCCTGTTTTTGGTCCTTTGTCCCCCTGTTTTGTCAGGCTTTGTCCAGTTTTCTTGCACTAAGAGGTTGAGAGGTATGTGTATAACACACACACACACACAAAAAAAAAATATATATATATATATATATATATATATAAATAATACATACACACATATTACAGCAGCAAAGGTGAAACACAATAGCCTGAATGCACATAACATTGAGCACATGAATAATCAAATCACACAACACAGTACTAACAAGGAATAACATATAAAATAAACGCAAAGCAGCATATTTTTTTCAGTGGGCAAACCGCTCTCCTGCATGCACACTCACTCCTAATTAAATATATCAACTTGGAGATTGCACAACAGTAGAAAGATTATATTCCCAACTGCTGCTGTACCACAGTCAACAATATTAACATCTGCAGCACACTAAAACAACAACAAAAACATAACGAACACAGTAAACTCCTAAAGAAACACAACTGATAACACTATCTAAATTTGCCTAAGCAATCATTGTACAACCTACCATCAATGCAGGCACAAATATTTTGCCCATTAAGTATTTGCACAAAACTCCTGATGACTAATTGCACAGTTGCTCTTTTCCAACACCCCTGTATAACACTCAGCCTTATGTGAAGATGACCAAATTAACTGCACTCATATAATTGCATCCTGCATGTGTCTATAAGTATATTATAGCTTTACTGATTATTTTTATAGTAACTTCAGAGTGAATAGAATTGGTCCCCATATGTTTGGCTTTTTTCTCAATAGGTGTACCACTTTTTTCAAGCCAAGTGTTTTCTTTAAAAGAAATGTTTACCTTTAACTGTTAAAAATATGTTTAAAAGGTTTTTAAGCATTCAAGGGTTATGTTAGAAAGGTATTGTCAGTGACTGGGCACCAATCAGAGTGCACAAGATCATATCAGAGGTGGGGTTAATTTCTTTTATTGAAGGTATGAGTGGTAATGATCCTACCTGGAGGTATCCTATTGGAGGGGAAAGTTGGTAGTAATGGTCTTATGGGTGGTATTCTTTGAGTGCACTATAGGTAAAGGGGGCAGTTTGTCAAAATCAAATCAATGATTTGTATGGTTACCACTGAATTTATTTATTTGTTCTTTTGTTTGTTTATTTATTAATTTATGTTTTTGACTGAGTTAGTCCCACTAGACCAGTGGCTTTTTTGATAAGTGATGTAGGATCTTTTATAACCTTTTGAGCTACCACCAACTCAGGCAGATGAGTTGTCATTTTAATGAATCATCTGAATGATGGCAAAGTCTATACTGCAGTGACAGCAGTGGAAAAGTAAACCAAGTACGTGGATTGAGAATAGAACCCACAAACTTCTGATCTTACAGCATTAAAAGTGAGTGTGTCATTTAAGTAGTAAAAGTATCTGCAGTCTACATAATATCCTAGAGTGCAAAAGAGAAGCAGTTGTCAAGAGAGGTAGAAGGGTCCCAGTGTTGTAGTGTTGGTTGAAGTCTCTTAATATTTATTTATTTATTTATTTGTTTGTTTGTTTATTTATTTATTTATGTGTCCTTTGATGGCCAGATTAATCCCACTAGGCCAGCAACCTTTGGTAGGGATAAGACATCGGATGCATATTGTTTTTGTAAATGTTAGTGGTATAATAAGTGACGTTAAGATTTATAGTTCTACAATGGTTTTAAGTACTGAATATTGATAATGTATGTTTATTGGATAACCAATTCTTGAGTGAAGATAAAAGACAACTATTTCAATAGTATGGAGGAGAAAAGTTGTATACAATTTTGAAACTGAACAGCACTTGGGTAGAAAGGTATTGTTTAAACATGAGGGCATCATTATGTTAGATTATATAATTGTTTAAATAGGTAGTGCATCTGTAAAATATGTAATAAACAGGAGTGCACATATGACATTCATAGCAATATACACTATAAGGATGTAAATAAAAGGGAGGAGCAGTTTGAACAATTAATACCACATATAGTGTTGAATATGTAAGTTGATGTGAGGGATGTGAATTATAATATTAGAAACAGAAAAGGCAAGATGAGTAAGGATGTAAGTAAATTAAAAGATCTAATATAATTAGATCAATTAAAACTGGGTAAAAAACATACATGTACATATACTCCAGCAAATATGAGGAAAGAAATAAATTTTATATTGTTTTCTGAAACTTTAACAACGATACGGGGGAAGATGACAACTTTACAAATTATGATGAAACCTAGGTGAATACTGGTAAATACAGACAGATTTTAAAACAAGGGAAAGGATTTAAGAAAGTAAATTGAGAAGATGTGGATAGGAATGAGGTGAAAACGAGACTAGATTATTGTGGAAAGAGAATAAGGCAATGATTCAATTTTATATTACATGGATAAAATAGAGGCTTGTATTTAAATCACAGGTGACCACTTGCACTAAGAACAGGTCTATTGGTATCTGCTCCATGGTGTAAGCCTTTTTTATAGATAAGCCTTACACCAAAAAAGTAACTTACACTGAGAGCAGGTCTTTTCGAATCCGGGCAGACTTCCACTGAACAGTGACTCTTTTGGAATCTGGCCCTATATCTTTTATCATAACCAACCTTTCTTTGATCTGTCTGTTTTTCTCAGTAAATCCCCCAATCCATATCTTAGAAAATACTTGTTCAATTATTGTCTGCATAATCTTCATAATTATCTTAGAATATGTATAATTTATAGTAACAGTTCTCCAGTTCTTTAATTATTTTTATTCCCTTTCTTCTATACTAATTTTATTATCCCCCACACATACCTCTTCATTTTCAAATTCCTTGTTCTTCTACTTGTTCAAAAAATTTGATAAATATGTCTTTGGAATTCTTTTCCACCATCTTATAAAATGGATGATTTAATTCATGTTTTCCTGGTTTATATTTTTTTCTGTATTTTTGAAGACTTTTTCTACTTCTTCCAGTGAAATATCCTTCAAAAGTAAACTATCATTTTCAAAAATTCTTCAAACCTTGAATTTTACATTTTCACTGTTATCTCTACTATTATGGAGTCTAGTAATGCTGTCATGGAGTCTAGTAATATAGTTTACCACTTCCCTTAATATACCATCCTGGTCTCTTATACTGTGCCCATCTTCATCTGTTATCTGCTCTATACATCTTTCTTGCTCTCAAGTGTATTTTCCCAGAAAAGATTAAACCTACTCCTTTTTCATTGAACCAGAAACAGTTGTCTTCACAATAAGTTTACAATTTTCTTAAACTTTTTCTCTTTTATTATTAAATATATCCATAAAATCTAATATTTCCTCAACTAGTCTACCATAGCATTCCTTCATTTTACTCAAATATTCTTTATACATATCAAAATGGAACAGGCCAGGTTCCAAAAGAGTTGCCTCCCTGATTCTGACAGGCTTGTTCTCAGCGTAAGTGGCTTACTACGGCGTAATGCCTATCTGTAAATAGGCTTACACTGGGGGCCGGTTTCCAAAAGACTTGCTCTCGATGTAAGTGGATATTTAACATACTGACAACAAGTCCTTTGGAATTGGGTCCATAGGTTTTTTCTGTAATATGGAGGACAAGGTTAAACCAAATTAAAAGAGGAATTGTGTGCAATACAAATAAGAAATAAGGAATAAATTTAATTAATCCAGTTGTATATACAGCAGCTATACATTTAGTAGATAGAAGCATTGAAAAAAGATGTCACAGAGAAGGCGATGTGGTTGAATATGAGAAAAAAACTCACGCATGGAATATGAATAAATTAAAGATGGAACAGAATAGGAGAAAATGTATGAGAAAATTGTGGAAAGATGATATTATATTGATCTTTGGTCACATTTAGGTGAGGAGAAAAAAATGTCAGTTATAACAAGAATAAAATAATTCAAAGCTGAATATGAAATTTTATATGGGGATTAATTATTAATAAGTTATTGATAAAAGGGCAAATGGTTTATAAAACAATGAGTAAAAGAATGTGCATAAAATGTAATTGAGAAGGCAACAGAGCATATTTTCTTAGTATGTCCAAGAGCAGAAAAATTACAAAAGAGACTTAAAAAGAGAGAAAATGTTGCAAAAAATTGGAAAATGTTAATGGTTACAATTGTGCAATGTTATTATCAAGCTTGTGATGAATGCTTAAAGGACAAATTAGATAAGAAGTACATGACTATCATATGGAACATTTGTGGGATTTTAAAACAAAATAATTAATGCTTAAGAAGGCATGGAACAAGTTGGAAATAATAAAGAAGATAAGAGTCTTATTAAAGCAAGAAGAGTGGGAAGAATGAACAAGCACTTATAATATGTTCTTTTATATATTTTCTTTTTAATTTTTTTTTTATCTATTCTTAAAATTTTTCTATGCATGTATAATTTGTATTGAACAAGGATTTTATGTAAGTAAATGTAGATTATGAAATACTAAATAAAAGTCACCTCTTATTTCCAGTAACTGACATGGATCCCGAGAGTCACAAAGTCATATTTTCCGTGCAGGAACAGTGTAGGAACTCCTGCATGGAAAATGGCCACTGAGCGATTCAGGATAGTGCCATTTTCACATGCACGAGCGGCCCTACACTGTTCTAGCACGGAAAACCGGCAAATATGCAAATCACCTCATTTGCTGGTGAAAAACATGCAAATGAGGTGATTTAGTGATTCAACAAGCTGCCAGGTCTCTGTGCTAGAACAGTGTCAGTGCAGAAATGTATTCAGAAAATAACTGAGTACATTTCTGCAACTGACAAAATGGAGGCATGACAGCTCGTGAAAAAGCAGGTATTATGTGCATTAGACATGCCAATGGCCAAATATAAGGCCATTGGCATTAAAAACTGATTATTATGAAAATTAAACTTTTTTTTTTGGCTGATCTCAGCTGTTTAAGCATAGGGCAGCGGCGCACAAATGTGATCGTGCCGAAAATAAAAAAAAATGTGAAAACTCAATTTTAAGTTAATTCTGCATTTTGACATTACAGCCAATGGCATGCAGAATATAAACAATACCAGGGAGCACTGGTTGTCAAGGGGAAAGGGTCCGTTTTAGTGCAGTAATTAATCACCAACATGATGGGGTATGCAAATGAGGGGAGTTATACTGAATCACATATTTCTTCAAAGTGTCAGCTTGTACCTAAAAGTGTAGGTGCAGCAATACAACAGTGCAAGTGTAAGAGCTGAATGACTTCATAAGGGGGTGTGTCATGCTTGCTGTAAGCTCATTGGAGCATTGTGGCCCCTGTTTGCCCTTAGCTAAGCACAGCTAAGGAAGGGGATGTGTCAGATGTGCCTGAGCAGTGTGTACATAGCCTAAACGGGTCTGCATGCTGCACACCGGGTTTTAAAAAAAAAAAGAGGAAATGGCAGCACTGTTTACATTTCAGCACTGAGTATGCATGGCGCACCTCAGGGCTTAAATAGGAAGGAACTGGGAAGGGGAAACAGCAATAGGAAGGCAATCAAGGAGAACTAGCATAGCTGGCAGGTGGAATGTATCAGTATCAGCCAATTACACATGCAGCAGCCCAGCACACTACTATAAACTATGCAAACACCTTTCATACTGGTTTTTCCCACAAACTCTACACCACCGGTGTACACAGACGGGGGATTTTTAACTGGCCCAAACTAACTAGAAATGTTAGAGGCTGCTGCTGCTTTAATCTATCAATATGTGCTAGAGACTGAGGATGGTGAGGAGGAGAATGCTGACAACTGACCCACAGTGAGGAGGAGGAGAAGAAGAGTGTACAGACCCAGGGTAACCTACAAGGGCCTACTTCAGCTGGAGATAGTGGAGCGCTATAGAGTGGACAGGGACATTCTACAGCAAATCCTCGAGCTGTGCCGGCCACGCCTCACACACAAAACTAACAGAGGGGAACCCATCCAAGTGGATACCAAGGTATGTGTAGGCTTAAGGTTACTAGCCACAGGTACCTTCCAAAGGCCAACTGGGGATATCATGGGGGTCTCACAGGCATCAGCATCCAGGGTACTCCACCAGTTCCTGGATGCCATGTCAGCACATGTCAGTGAGCACATATATTTCCCCAGCAGCTGTGAGGCATTGACCAGAAGTATGCATCTCTTCCACCATATAGCAGAATATCCTGAGGTAGTTGGTGCTATAGACTGCATGCACATACACATAAAAGCACCACCTGGTAAGCAGGATAGGGTCTACATAAACCACAAGGGCTTCCCCTCCATCAACTGCCAGGTCATGTGCTATGCCCAGGGCATTATCATGAACGTGTGTGCTGGCAGCCTTGGAAGCTATCACAACTCCCACATCTGGCATTGCTCACAGCTGTATCAGGGGTTTGTCAGGGGGGACATCCCATATGGCCATCTAGTGGGGTATGCTGGCTATGCACTGGAGCCATGGCTGATGACACCCATCAGAAATGCACACACACCTGAACAAGAACACAATAATGAGTCACACGCACAAACCAGGATCATTGCAGAGCATGTGTTTGGTATGCTCAAGTCACGGTTCCGCTGCCTTGACATATCCGGTGGAGCCTTGCAGTACTCTCCAGCTATATGTACACAAATGTGTTACACAATATGATCCTGTGGAAACAGCTGCAGCAGCAACAGCATGGGGAAGGGCCACAGAGCCCCCCACCATTGCCAAGGCCAGCACAGGCACAGAGGGACTCGGAGGAGGAACTTCCTGAGCCTGCCCCTGTAGGCAGAAGGAGGTGTGCTTAGTATGCCCAGGCCTTGGAAAGAGGCAATGCATAGAACACACACTGACACTGTAGGGACCCAGGAACTGATACCTCTCTATGACTCGCACATACAGGAAAAGGGATGCCAAACATGACACTACCTATGCTTTACCATGTATAGGGAGTGTATTATGTGCATCCGACGTAGTCAGCCCTCCAGCACTGTCCTCAGTATTTGCCCAGCAACACGGTAAGTCCCCTTTCCTATCAATTACTGAATGGAGTAATATGTTCTGATAGTTGTATGTATGATATGGATGCAAGCATGCAAGGGAATTGGGTGGCTGAATGGGATAGCAGCAGACAGCTATATGGGACAGCAGGAAATTCATAACAAATACTGGTGTCAACATACTAGGCAGCACTACACAAGGTGACAACCCCCAATGCAGAACATGTGATGGCCCAAATAACTGTGGGTGTCAATAGGTCACACACATGGATGTCAGTGAGGGTCACATACCCACCACCAGCCTCACCCAGCAGGACAGGTGTAGATGACCATAAAGAAAGGCCAGGCTAAGGACCACAAATGATGGCAATGGTGAACATCTCCCCTCCAGACCTACACACAAATACTACAACAGGTCTGGCAGTTGCATTTTAGTTCTGAAGGATAAGAAGTCTGAAACTTAAATTTATGCCATTAAAATCTAACATTTGTACTCTACTGATATGCCTCCTTTCTGCATGATATGTCACAATACAATTTGAAATGGAAGCCAACAGAGTAACTGAAATACCAGTACAATCATTGCAAATGTTTAAAGTCCTCAGGTGTGCACCCCCCCACCCCCACAATCCCATGTAGAGATGCAGTAGCATGTAAGTTTGAGGAGTAATATCACTGGAGCACAGATTGCCAGAGCTGAACCAATCTATATTGTTGCATGTGTGCAATATGCAGGGGTCAGTGCGGTAAGTTTGTTGTTTGTTTATTATTGGCTGGAAGTGGTCAGCATGTGGGCATGGATGGCTGTGTCTCAGTGGCCTAGGTACAGTACAGTGGTCAACAGGGCCATGTTCCAACAACTGCAGTGCCAACCACACTGCTTCTCAGCTACACAAATGTCAGCAGTTGTACATACTCACTGTCCAGATGTCAATATCTGTCACTGTTGGAAATCTGGACATGCCATGAATGGTGGCCCATGCATAGAAACAGTACACAGGTGGATGTACCCTACACAGAGTGCATATTATAACTATCAACCGCACACAACTTTGGAATTATACATAGAGGTTAACATCAAATTAGCTGTCCCTTAGGCATAGAATACTGGTAGTCTGGCCAATCACTGGCAGACCAGAAAAGGCACAGTTATAAAGTAATGACAGGCTGCTCATGTTCACACACAAGGAAGCATAAGGGGAATGTCCCAGGTATATCTGTGAGTAGTTGCCAGTAGTTTCCATATCACATATGCACCCAGTTCACCGCACCATCAGCCACAGGTTTATCACAGGTCATATCCTTGCTGTAGGGAGTGAGTACAGCATGAACCCATCTCTGTATGGGAATACATACATGATGCTGCATGCTGAATAGGTGTCCAGTGCAGGTGTGTCCCTAGCTGTAAGCAGCAACCTGCCCACATCCAGAGTTGTGGATCAGTATGAACAGGAGGGATTGACAGGAACACTCCAACCACTTACCACTGTCACCCCAGGGTAATCCACTGGCTTGCAGCCTGGAAACATATGAGTGACAGAATGCACTGGCCTGCTGCAGATGACCTGCAGCACTCTCAAATGACCTACAGTCCTCTGGCAAAGGCTCGTGCCTCACCCATAGTGCCAATGTACAGAATGTCAGGGGGTCCTAACTAACAACCTAACACAGTAAACAGAAAACAAATGCAAGGCCATGCTGACAAATGCCAATAGCATGTCTCCCCATGTCCTACTGCAAGACCTGTGGGCCAGGCTATAGCTACTACTGGGATAAAGGTCCAACTATAGGGATACCTCAGAGATATTGCATTCATAATGTTAGGAAGAGAAGAGAATAACAGAGGGGGGTGTAGAAGTATAGATGTCATGGAGTGTGTGAAGTCTGAAACTCTAATGTCTGCCCATACTACCCCCTGACTGCAAACTCATGAATGAATAGCCACAAAACTGCTTGTAAACCACAATGTGAAGGTAAACTGACCAGCTATATGAGTCCTGCCTCTGGATAACCTGGTGCATCTGTACAGCTGAGAGGTATGGCCCCAGCAGGATATGGCCATTCCATTAAGTTGGGAAAAGCACAAGAAGGGGATCGCCAGCCAGCGTACTACCAAGGTGCTGGAGCATTTACACAGACCCAGGAGTCTATTGTCTGTAGCTACCCCTCCACAATGACAGGAGTGTGCCAGAATGTGTAGTCTATATGCCTCAGAATATTGGTCTCAGTTTCATTCATCTTGTATTTCCCTGGTAAATAACTGTGAGCAAAGAATAATAACTGTCAGTAGTTGATGACATGATACATCACAGTGTAAAACAGTACATATGTCAGAAAATCTATGCTACAACCAACCATGTTACACAAGCAGCACAGACAGCAATAGTGACAGTATCCCCGGTAAGTTGCACCCATTGTGTCTCCATATTGGCAACCTATCTACAGATATCCTGCAGAAATAGGTTGCTAGGTGTAGCTGTAGCACACAAAACCCTGAAATGAACTCCAACTCTCCCTGAAATGAATGCACATGCTCAATATAGAAGGTCATACTGGGCATACTCCTACACTTAGAGAAATGAAGCCCATGTCTGACAACACAGTGGACTATAGTTATCTGTTATTCACAGATGTCTGTGCACACACACCAAATTGTACACCATTCATATTTCACAGACACGCACATTGGAAATGAATACTCACACATATCTAAGGCCAACATAATATAATATAATATAATATATCAAACATACACACACAGAGAAGTGGAGAAGAGAGAGACAGACAGCAAAAGAGAGAATTCCATTATGAGGCCTTTCTCACCCAGTACACATCCCATTGGCCTATATCACATGATGTGCTGAAGTCATTCACTGTAGAAATTCCTTTTGTTAGCCTTCAGCCCTATAGTCCCAGTGGTGGTTGTGATAACCGTGTAACATGTACCCCCATGAAACTATAGTGTTAGAAGACATTAATATTGACTGGAACAATTGTTCCTCTGAATCTCCCACAACCCATGTAAACCTTCATGGCTATACCCAACTCATATCCTCACCCACCAGAATAAATAGACCCTACAACAAAGGTAGTATCCTGGACTTGATAATTATCAGCAATCACCCAGTCCTGTACAACACCGGTACCCTCCCAGATGATATAAGTGGCCACTTACTCACATCATTAAGCATAAAGTAGATAACCACCACCAAGTTCTCTATAAATCTATTAGAAACAACAAGAACTTCAGCACCACTGATTTTCAGAATGAACTCAAAGCATGCAATTGGGCCATCCTAAAAGATCTTCCACTGGATGATCCTGTAGCCTATTTTAATTCTAAATTCCTCACCATTCTAGATTCCCATGCTCCTGCCCATACCCTTGGAGCCAAAACTAAGACTGCCCCCTAGCTCTCTAAAGTAACCAAAACCAAAATCATAGCAAGAAATAAAACATGGGACAAATGGCGTATCTCAAAAGACCCACTCAACCATATTAAATTCCGGCAGCTAAGGAATGATACTAAGAAAGCCATATTGTTAGACAAAAAAAAACTTCTATCAACACCTTCAACAAAAACATCAGAACAAACCTCAAAAGTTTTGGGCAGGAATAAACAAACTGCTCCACCCTGGACAAACTACTACTCCCACCCCATCAGCTTGTAACCTAAAAACTCCAGAGGAAACTGCAAACATCTTTAACAGTTTCTTTACTAAGACCATCCAATCACTAGCTAGCCAACTGTCTCCCAGTAGCTCCAATTCCACCTCTACCATTACCCCACTATCTTTTAACTTCCAGCCGGTATCTATATCAACCATCAGATCTCTAATTAACAAACTAAAACCCACTACCCTAGCAGCTGATCTCCTCCCACCAGAATATCCACAGAACGGGGCAGATGCCATTGTATACTCTATTTCTATTATTATAAACAGCACCTTATCCGAAGCCACCATCCCCTCTATCTGGAAGGTTTCCCATGTTATTCCCCTCCATAAAGGAGAGAACTCATTAGACCTCTCAAACTACAG
Source organism: Protopterus annectens (assembly GCF_019279795.1). NCBI lineage: Eukaryota > Metazoa > Chordata > Ceratodontiformes > Protopteridae > Protopterus > Protopterus annectens. The sequence continues at coordinate 1,153,578,017 of NC_056735.1, forward strand.
ACCAATAGCCATACTATCACCACTGGCCAAAATAATGGAAAAATGCATCCATAACCAATTAATGCACTATCTCACCCAGAATAAACTACTGGCCAACTCTCAGCATGGCTTTAGGCCAAACCACAGCACCACCTCAGCCCTCCTAGCCTTCTCTAACTCTATCAACTTCAACCAAAACAATAACAAACTTAACTTAGCTCTCTTCCTAGATCTCTCTAGGGCCTTTGATATGGGCATCCACCCACTGCTTACCCATACCCTGAAGAAACTGTCACTAAACAACTGTGCAATTAAATGGTTCTAATCTTATCTGTCTGAAAGACAAGTAGTTTTATGGCAGAATACACTATCCACTCATCTACCCATCACACTAGGAGTCCCCCAAGGCTCCATACTAGGACCACTTCTCTTCTCAGTCTTTATCAATGAACTACCCACCATCGCTCCCAAGGCCACCTGCATCCAATACGTGGATGACTCCACTGTAATCTGCACAGCCTCCTCCTCAACTGAGCTTATGACCTTAACCCAGAATACTTTCAATAATGTAGAAAAATAGTTCACAGACTGTCAGCTTATTTTAAACCCCAACAAAATCTTGCTGCTAATCTTTTTCCCCACCTGTAAATCCTCTTCACCATTTTTTACTATAAGATCCAACAATGGCACAATTGTATCCCCAGATGCTCACACCAAACTCCTAGGGGTCACGGTCGACAATACTCTAAAATATGATACCCATGTCAATCAAACCATCAAAACTGTCAACAAAAAACTGGGCTCCCTCTGTAGGATCAAACCATTCCTCACTCCATTTGCAAGAACAACTATCGCTCGCTACCACTTACTATCTGCCCTTGTCTATGCCTCTCCCCTTTTCACTAACTTGAATAAAACCACTCTTACCAAACTTGCTAGCTGTTACAACCATATTGCTAGATTTGCTACAGGTACAACCTCTAGGAACCACCATTGTATCAACTTAACTCAACTACGGTGGAGTGAATGGGCTAGTCTTCTGCAATACAACTAACTTATAATAGCCCACAAAGTTCTAAACTACCCCGATAAGACACCAGCACTAAACAAGATCATTAATCCTTACAGCAACTTTGAGGTCACTGCGCTCTGCTGACAAACTGCCGGTTCAAACAACCAAAAGCATAAATGTGGCTGGGGACTCTCTATTTGCCACCTCTGTAGGCAAAACTTGGAACTCTCTACCTGCTGAACTTACTCTCCAGCCCTCTTTAACCCAGTTCAAAAAAAGCCTCAAACTACACTTCCAAATGCACTGGCAATGTCCCTGTTCAAACCCTGACTAACTCCCATCCCCTAGTCTTGGATACCTTTGCCTAATCAAATCGGTCATTTGATTCTAAAATGTATCTGACTTTTCTTTGTGGCATATCTAGAGCTTATTAAGGGATTAAGCCCTTAGCTGTGACAAACACTGTGTGAAACCTAGATGCCTTATCTAATTGTGTCAACAATGTTCTATAAATGTTTGTAACCTTACTGAAGACTGTATACTATATTAATATGTAAATGTTTCTAATGTAATGTAATCTACTAATCTGGAGCTTTTCTCCCCAGTCCTCTGCTGAAAATGGACATATATCCAGTCGAACCTTCCCAGTAAACAAATGTAAAATAAAATAAATAAAATAGTTGCTGTGGAGTGCGATGACTGATTGTGTCATGTGTTGGATGCTGGCATGTGATAGATATTTGGCTGTTACCTGCTCCATATTCAACTTAGTGAGTGGGATATGTGTGTGCCTCAGTTTTGAGTTACCCATGATCACTGTATTGTGCAAGGTGGTTAGCCTTAGGAGCTTAGGTTGAGGGGCACACTGTGTAGGTTAAATATGTGTCCCTTGGCATGTGCCATGTTGTGGTGTCTGAGTGGGTGCCTGTCTTGCTGGTCTGTGCTGTTTGAGTAAATGTCAATTAAGTGCCTCTGTGAAGGTGGGTATGTGGCCTTTCACTGTATGTCATGGCTGTCAAAGTGAGTGTCATGGTGAGCTATGTGTTCCACATGGTGTGGTGCAGGTGTTGATCTTGTCTTCTTGATCTGTTAGTCTAGTCTTTGCTGGAGAGTGCGTATGTCCACATTGGGTGATATGTGGGTAAATTTCACAGGTCTGAGTGTTTGGAGTTTAGAGGGGAGGATTGTCTGTGTACATGAGGCAGTTGCAACAATGCCTCAGAATGGAAAAGTGCACCAGGTTAATGGGTGAAAGCACAGAAAACTGCCCTTCAATCATGCCAGGAGGGTTGGACATAACTAGCAAGAACTGGGGCTACTTCTGTGATGAACGAGTACTACTGACAGCTCCCAGGTGTGCCACACTTCTTGATACAATAATCTGGTGAAGTGCCACGTCATAATGCTATTTGAAGTGCAAGACAGAAAGACCTAGCACGATGTAAGGGTGGAACTGAAGGCAGACTTTCTGTTACCTGTAATACTGTACCTCAGCTGTGCAGTTAGCAGCTTTGGCCATGTAAAAGCTCAGTAAGCTCTGTAGCACAGGTGGTAACTGTGTAACACTATAGTAGATATAACTAGATAGGCAGGAGGTCTAATCCCAATACTGGCAAGTGTGTGTGTGTGTGTGTGTGTGTGTGTGTGTGTGTGTGTGTGTGTGTGTGTGTGCGCATGACAATCATGTACTTTCTGGCTTATACCATTTTTGACTTGAGTACTACCGTTCACACTTCCCCTTGTCCCAATCTAGTAGTCCTGTTCATGTCATCCACCTTAGACATACCTTTGGACTGGGTGAAAACGTATAAGCTTTGTGGTGCATCTGATAATGGCATAGCACTATAGTAGAAATAATTAAATAGGCAGGAGTTCTAATCTCCCTACTGGCACCTGTTTGGATGTTTGTGTAAGAATCATGTACTGTGTGAGTTGCACCATTTTTGACCTGTGTACTACCCTTTACACTTCCCTTCACTCCAGTCTAGTAGTCCTGTTGACGTCATCCACCTTAGATGTACCTTTGGAGTAAGTGGACATGTATAAGCTCTGTGGCATGTCTGATAACTGTGTAGCACTTTAGTAAAAATACCTGAATAGACATGAGTTCTAATCCCAATGCTGGCAACTGTTTGTGTGTGAGGATCATATCTTGTGTGGCTTATACCATTTTGATTTGTGTACCATGCACGGCTGATGACCAACTCCCACTGCCATAACTTTATATAGTGTGGTAACAGCCTATGCCTCACATGCAGCAGGTTAAACCATTGTATAGTCCTCTGTACAGATGTGTTTGGAATATCCAGATGTTTGCAACCTATATGTGGTCGGAAATGGTCTGTGTTTTCCTTAACAATGCCCATATATGTGTAGGGTTACCACCTGTCCCACTTTGTGAGGAACAGTCCCTCTTTGGGCAGTTGTGTCCTGCAAAAAAGTTGTAAAAATAGCAAATGTCCTGATATTTTAGGAAAAAATTATTTCCTATATTTTATGTAATAGTTCCATAAAACAGTATTCTGTATCTGAAACACCTAAATGTTATAAGAAACAGAATAAGCAACTAAAATACTACAAGAATAAGCTTTTATTTAGGCAAAAAAGTGAAGTTCTGTCCTTTGTACTGGCCGTGGGTATGTTTCGACCTGCAAAATCTGATGTTTGTACCAAAAATATCCCACTTTGGGCATTTGAAAAGGTGGCAATCCTATATATATGTGATATTGTAGCCGAATAGACCACAGTGAGTGCACTGACACATATGGCAGCATGAGGCATCATACCTGACTGAAACATCATGCTGATATGACTGAAACATCATGCTGATATGATGTCTGCCACCCTCACAGGTGGCCAGCCTTGTAGGTGCAATACATGAGTCCAGATGCTTGGTTTTACAAGTGAACTGTTCATGTTATGGGTCACATTAAAGGCTGGAAGAGGTGTGAACTGACGTATTGTGATCATAATTTGTATGTAACAGGAACACCTCCATCTTAACAGGGGTGTGTACACAATTGATATCCACTGTATACCACCAAAGTGGCACATATGTCCCTACCTTAGACCATTTGTCCAGCCCATTTTGCTGGCTTCTGTCCAGATGTCTTGGGACTGACAAGTTGTGAGGTATGCTACAGAAATGTTGGATTCACTTCAGATAGGCCCCAGTGGTGACCACTGTGATGCAATGCAGTTAACCCCACCACAAGTGAACATGCACATAAAGCAATATAGCTGTTACATAAAGCAATATAGCTATTACTGATAGTTGTCTGCATGGTAAATTGCATGCCTTTCACATGCCTGAGGTATTGCCAGGCAACAACAGGACAATGTCATACTCACCAGATTCAGGCTGCTGTCCCATATGCAGACCAGAGGGTCCTAGGTAGTTGTGAGAGGGAGGTATTGTCAGCAGACTCACATGTCACCTCGGTACTGGATGGGTGCAGCATGTCTGCACATTTACAGTACTAACCCCAATAATACACAATGTTCTGTCCTCACCATAGATGTGCACCTCTATGCATTAGAAAGCCACATCCACAACTGCAATTGGACCTGACACATGGATGTGGATACAATACAGATACATTTATGTCTGATACATTAGTGTACTAATACAATACAGATACATATATGTCTGATACATTAGTGTGCTATTCCCCACTGGGCCCTTACCTGCATACTCCTTATCCAGTGTGTGTGTGCAACCCTCCTCAACAATGCTTTCCTCAGTTTACTGGCTTTTGTGTTGGGCTGGTACCCCAAGGTTTGTGAGGAGCTCCTTGGTGGGTGTCAGTGGGGGCTGGATGGCTGGGCCCCCACCTGTGGCTAGCTGGTCCCTCACTACAGCAGCAGCCCATTGACAAGCATGGCAGATGAGATCGGTGTCCCAATGTTGCACCTGCACATATGTTCTGCTGTGCAGGCCGGCATCATTTACCCTGTGGGCCAGAGTGTTCCACAGGGTGGTCCTCTCCTGCAGATCTTCTGGTCTCTGTCCAAATAACAGGGCATAATGTTCGATCACATATTGGGTAATGATGTCAGTTTCCCCAACAGAGAATGCTGGTAGGCGAGCCCTCTGCATGTTACCTGGAACACATAAACAGCAAAAAGGTCACAGGGCCTCATACGGTTAGAAAAAATGGCAACAAATAAATACATGCAACTCTCCAAAACAGACAGACCCCTTCACAAACCAGGCACAGTCCAGAAGTAATCCAAAGGAAAATCAAGTATTCCTTTCATAAACCAGGCACAGTCCAGAAGTAATCCAAAGGAAAATCAAGTATTCCTTTCATAAACCAGGCACAGTCCAGATGTAATCCAAAGGAAAACCAAGTATTCCACCTATAAAATGTTCGACTGTTGTAAAATGAAAAGCACAATCCAATTGTAAAAACCTATTACACTTTATTTCTGTTAAGCGCTTTTCGTCTCGCTTATAGCGAGGCTTCTTCAGATCACATACAGTTACATCACACTGTGGTATAAAACTTGTTCCACTCTCAACTTCCCTTCAATTAATTACACAAGTAAACTATGCTGCTTGATTAGTAATTGATAAATGATACATCAATTAAGTTAGTGATTCCCTGTTACTTCGATTTCAGTAAATGAAGCTCCTAAATAATGTGCTCTGTGTGTTGCTTACATTAAAAATATGTATTCTCTTGCTGAAATACATGTACTTGCATCATACGATTAAATCAATTTTATAAGTTTGTGTCAAGTGTTATGAATATATATTTTTATCTTTAAAATAAATACTTGTTTAAAATACATAGTTGAAAAACATAGTTAAAAAGTTATGAATTTATATTTAGAATAAATACTTGTTTAGAATGCATAGTTAAGAAAACATACTTAAAATGTTTCACTTCTACTAAGTCTATTCCTTAAAACATACCTTAATACATAAATAAATCAAGACTTTAATACATAAATCACCTCTACCTAAACTGTTACAACTATTTGCTTGAAGCATGCAGTATTTAAATAAATTTAAGTATTTAACAAATCTTATCTAACAAACCTGTCTGAAGTACATTTCCTGACGTTTATAAAACAAACAGCGCTAGTCCTAAATTGCCTGATAATGTGCATTCAGAAATGATGAATAATAAATGAATAAGCAGGGCTGAGGAAAGGCAAGGGAAAGGGGGGGGAGGGGAGGGAAAGGAATTCTACAAAATGTTCTATGTACCCTCTAGAATGCATGTTTAGATTTGTGACTTCGTGAATAAATTATCTTGAAAGGCTCTTCAATTTCAATATACAAGCTATTGAATAAATTTCATTCAAGCCAGGAGCATGACAGGCATGGGTTCTTGGATGCCAGGAAAATTCTAATTTTTCCAACAGTAAAGCAATTGGTCTGCCTCTCCTGTCTTCTGCAACACTGTCTACAACCTCAACCACTGTCTTACTTACCCAATGTTAGCTACACCTGCAGGATCAGTAATGCATAATGTTGGTCTACCACTTAATGAATATGGAAATACCACCACCTTTGGAGCTTCAGTCCAAGTTATGCAAACAAAAGGTACTTCGTGTTGCCTTTAACCAGGTCTCTGATGTCATTGTTCTCCATTTTAAGGAATACTTCCAGTGAGTGCATTTTCAGATTTAGACATCCAGTGTGCAGCAGCATGACCCTCAGATTGCATGTGTTTGTAGCTGTCATATATTTCTGTGTATTTTATATATATATATATATATATATATATATATATATATGTATGTATTTATACACCTTTCTATATATATGTGTGTGTATGCATATATGTAGATATAAATGTAGATGTATATCTCTATATATATGTGTATTATGTATAGATATGTCCACATATGTATTCATCTCCATACATATATACATGTATATATAGAGAACCTGACTGATTCTACAGACACTTTTTCCTACTGTTGAATGACTGCACTAACTGATATGTTTGGGAAGTCAATACTAGTTCATAAGGCTCAGCTGGTGGAATGGTATTTTGCTTTGACTGTGGTTTACATGAGCCTGGGTTCAAGACTTGGCAGGCCTTATTATTTTCTTGAGAGGCAGAACAGTTCCTGCTGAGGAAAAAGGGATAAGGGCAATAATTAAAAGAGGTCCCTAGTTTGGGCCCCTTCACCCCCAATTTGACAGCCTTTGGACAGAGTTGTTGTGTATGTGATGTCCGACTGCCTATATATATATATATATATATATATATATATATATATATATATATATATATATATATATATATATATATATATATATATATATATACATATATATATATATATATATATATATACACACACACACACACACACACACACACACACACACACACACACACACACACACACACACACACATACACACATATATATATATGTATAAGTATATATATATATATATATATATATATATATGTATATGTATATATATATATATATATATATATATATATATATATATATATATATATATATATATATGTATATCAATATATATATATATAGATATATATATAGATGTATGTATCTATTGACTGATATATATATATATATATATATATATCATATATGTGTATATTTTATATGTATATCTCTACACATATTACGTATTAATGTTTATATATATATATATATATATATATATATATATATATATATATATATATATATATATATATGTTTGCATCTCCATACACATATACATTTATATCTATGTAGAAAACTTGACCATTGTTAACAAACCTTTTCCCTATTGTTGAATGACTGTGCTGAATGATATGCTTGAAAAACATCAGCCATATCTGCAGATCAGATGGCTTAGTGGTAAACTGCTGTGGCTATGGTGTGCAGGGTCCTGGGTTCAAGCCTTGCAAGTGCTGATTATTTTGTTGCTGGGCAGAGCAAGGGCTGTTGGATACAGAGTGATGAAAGCACTTTTAAGCAATTGTAAGTGGGTTTGTACAGGTTTGCGCAGTGGTAAGCAATGTTAACTTCCAGTTAACTATGCTTATATACAGTTAGCCATAAAAAGTGCTTAATCTGTGTAGGCATCACTTAGCAACATGCAAACAGGCTTAGTCCTGCTTACTACTGCTTACTCCCACTTACCCCATGCTAATTTCTTTAAAAGAAAAGAAAAAAGGGGTGATAGGACAGTGGTGAAAAAGGGGGCACAAAGAGTGAAAAATAATATGAAAGATAGCTAAGGATGTGCAGGATGGATGTAGGGAAGGTCCATAGCTGTCCATTTCCTCTACAGCAACAGCTGGGCATGTATACTAAATTTGGAGGTAAATTTGGACACCCAAACCATTGAGAAGGGTGAGGACAACAATAATGTGTTGTGAAGTCAAATAGACCAGATTACAGGTGTCCAGTGGACATGTGTGTGAAATGGAGAGCTATGTATGTGGCAACTTTTTTTTTTTGGGAACAGATTGCCTTTTTTTTTTTTAAGGTGAGAGTGGGATGTTGGGGAAGGATAGTAGGTATATTTGGGGAGGTAGGTTGGGTAGGAAGACAGACAAGACAGCATACAGGGGCAATATATGACACATGTGGGGGTAAACACCTTGGATAGGGAGGGGTGTTTGGTAATCGGAAGACCACGAGCCCCAAATGGATACAGTGGGACTGAGGTCCCCACCGATGGGCAGTCACCACTGCACCTTCACAGCCCTGAAGGGGGCTGTGCTGGGGGCTGAGCAGGAGGGGCAGGGTGACCCTCTAAATGCACCATGCAGCCCTCAAGCTGGCATAGCAGATTTCCCAATTCCTTGCGGAGCTTGCTATGCACCAGACCCCGGACCTGGCTTTGGGTGACAGGATCCTGTCTGCCCCCACACCCGGGGGGATGAGCCCTATCCCCTGAGGCAGTTCCACCCAAAGGTGGTGCAGGACTAGTGGATGAGGAGGTGCTGGGGTCGGTCCTTGGTGTCAAGACCAGATGATGCAGCAGAAGCGGATCCACTGAGATCGGCCTTCCCAGATGTGCTATGGTGTTGCAGTTTTAGAACATATGTTGGTTAGAAATAGTAAACACATTCCAGAATTAGTTACAACAGCATGCATGAGTATTCCCATTAACTCAAAACAACAGATTTGGAACATTTGCATAGCAAACAGAACACATGCATATATGGAACCACAGCGGGAGTTACACCAGCATGCAGGTTACAATGATAGCAACAGGCCACCAATGATAGTATTTAAACAGGGAACATTAATTGGAATACATTTCAACATTTATAGAACAATAGGACACATGTCCCAACAGTATGTTTGGTGGAAAACATACCCATTGATTTATGTGTTTAGATTATTGGTGAAAATAAGGTGGGGTTGAGAGAGAGATGTCAATTAACAAATGTAGATTCTTGCAGTGGTCACAGCTTTAATGATCATTGCTTTAATCATTACTCTACAGGTATCATTACAACAACCTATGGCATTGGGTTGGGCAGTGGTATGTTTGTACACAATGTATTATTACAGCCTTTTTATAGCTACTTTATACCATCTCTTACCTGGAAGACCTGTGGAGGGAATGTTTACACTACCTGACTGTTTCTACCCATATTCACATAGTCAGGGTTACATATCTGCACTCATACTGTGTGTGTGTGTGTGTGTGTGTGTGTGTGTGTGTGTGTGTGTGTGTGTGTGTGTGTGTGTGTGTGTGTGTGTGTGCTACTGACATACTCTGTCTGCCTGGTTGTTGGCAGCAGGGACTGGTCGCTGTGACAGCATGACACTTTTGAACATTTCTTGGGGGAGACCACTTGGTGTATGTCCTTATCCTGCTGTCATTTGCAGCCTTGGGGTTGGACCATGGGTGTTGGACACAGTATAAATACAGCCTTTGTATAGTTACTTTATACCTTCTCTTACCTGGAAGATCTGTGGAGGGAATGTTTGTTAACACTACCTGACTGTTTCTACCGATATTCACATAGTCAGGGTTACATATGTGCACTCATACTGTGTGTGTGTGTGTGTGTGTGTGTGTGTGTGTGTGTGTGTGTGTGTAGTTATGACAGCATAACACTTTTGAACATTTCTTGGGGAGACCACTTGGTGTATGTCCTTATCCTGCTGTCATTTGCAGTATGTCCTTATCCTGCTGTCATTTGTAGCCTTGGGGTTGGACTATGGGTATTGGACACAGTATAACTACAGCCTTCTTAGAAAAAAACAATGAGCGTTGGGTATGGAGAAACACACCAAACCAAGTAATCAAACCAGACCCTGAAAAGACCAAAAACCACCAGGAAAAACGAAGTCTCCTTTCAAATGTCCGTTTAACAGAATAAAATCCAATAAAATAAGACAGCACTGTGTCAGAAAAAACAATCCAGGTAAGCACTTTCATCTGTTCACATGACATTCCTTTTCAAAACCAGCAACCATAGACTTAATTGGCATTTAAGTAGCTTTAAATCAAGTACACCAATTCTGAGTTAAAGCAACCATTTCCTGATTAGTTCCACTGTTAAAACATTTTGTCTCTGTCCGTACTCCACCTTTAAAAATAAACAATAAGAATAAAAGTAATAATAATAAATATAATAATAATAGTAGTACTTTAAAATAATCGTACTTTATAAATTCCTAGCCCTTGATTTTAAAATAGGCACAAGGGATAAATGGTCATTAATACCTGGGGGTTCAATGGCATTTAGTATTATTTGCCATTTTAATTTCCTTGTCCCTATCTCATTCCTCCAGTCACCTCCCCTGATGTTCTAACAATTTCCACTATACCAAACTTGAAACCCAAAACATTAGTGCAAGCTTGAACATGTTTGTACAAGGCATTGTTTTTGTTTTCAGTCTCAATTGCGTAAAGATGCTCATAAATTCTCCTCCTCAGGGTTCTCTCAATCTTTCCTATATAAAACATGTTACATCCTTGACATACACTCACGTAGACCAGCCCCTTCGTATGACAATTACCCCTTTGCAATAGTATTCTTTGCTGGGAGTCACCCAACCAAATTTTCTTACTCTCTAAAATGTAGGGACACTGATTGCATCTCCCACATTTTGTAGTACCTCGTAGGGCTCCAGTTTGCATTCTAGGATGGTCAAGTAAAAATTTCATGTAGTGACCCACCTTGTTCGTAAAAATGGGTCGTCCACCCAGGGCGTTTGTCAGATGGTCATTCCCTTGCAAAATAACCAAATTTTTGGATAGAATATCCTGCACCTTTCTGCCAAATGAACCGAACTGTATCACCATTGAGTTTATGAACGTATTGTTGTTCTGTGTCATTTCAGAGTTCATCTCAAAGTTTATTTGACCCTTACCCCACCCTTCACAAACTTCTCCCCTCAAACTATCTATCCATTCTTTGGGGTATCCTCTATTTATAAACATGTTGGGTCAAAAGTACTAATTCATTTTCAAAGTCTACCAAAGTGGAGCACATTTTTGCCCCCCATGAGTTTCAAAAGTGAACACCCTTATATATTAAAAGGAATTTAGTCCAGGGGCAGATGCTGTAAGCACATTGGAGCTCTGTTAGCTAGGTTTGCACTTAGCTAAGCAAGGGTGTGTGTCTAAGGCTGCAATGTCTTACACCATGAAATGAAGAGCGTGTTCGCTTCCAGGGAGGGGCATTCCTTATAAAACATGTTTAACTCAGCTAAACAGGTTTGCGCTGTGCACACTGGGACTTAAACAAACAAATAAAAAAAAAACACAGGAAATAGCAGCACTGTGTATATGTAAGCAAGGGGGTGTGTCGAGGCTGTATAGCCTTGTTTACCTTGCCTAAACGGGTTTGCGTGGTGTGCATCGAGATTTAAACCACAAAAATAAAAAAAATACAGCAAATGGCAAGTGGATCAAGAAAAAAAGGGAAATAGAATAGAGGCGCTCAAATACAAGTAATAGAGCTGGCAGGTGGAATGTATCATACTCAGCCAATCACACAGGCAGCATCTGCAGCACATCACTATAAACTATGCAAACACCTTTCAGTCTGGTTTTTCCCACAAACTCTACACCACCGGTGTACACAGATGAGGAAATTTTACCTGACAAAACTAACAAAATGTTAGGGGCTGCTGTCATCCTCATACATCAGTATGTGCAAGAGGCTGAGGGTGGTGAAAAGGACAATGCTGACAACTGACCCAGACTTATGAGGAGGAGGATAAGAGTGTTCAGACCCAGGGTAACCTACCGGGGGCTACATGATCTGGAGATAGTAGTGCCCTACAGGGTGGACAGCGACATATTGCAGCAAATTGTGAAGCTGTGCCGGCCTCGCCTCACATCCAGAACAAACAGAGTGGAATCCATCCCAGTGGATACCAAGGTATGTGTAGCTCTAAGAATACTAGCTACAGGTACTTTCCAAAGACCAGCTGGGGATATCATGGGTGTCTCACAGGCATCTGTGTCCAAGATACTCTACCAGTTCCTGGATGCCATGCAACCGCATGCTGAGGAGCACATTAAATTCCCCACCATCCATGAGGAGCAGACCCGCAATATGCATCTCTTCCACCATGTAGCAGACTACCTGAAGGTACTGGGTGCCATAGACTGCACGCACATCCACATCAAAGCACTACTTGGTGACTGGGGTAGGGTCTACATAAACTGCAAGGGGTTCCACTCCATCAACTGCCAGGTCATGTGTGATGCCCAGGGCATTATCATGATTGTGTGTGCTGGCTGCCCTGGAAACTATCACAACTCCCACATCTGGCATTCCTCACAGCTGTATCAGTGGCTTGCCAGGGGGGACATCCCATGTAGCCATTTAGGTGGGGATGCTGCCTACGCACTGGAGCAGTGGATGATGACACCCATCAGAAATACGCACACACCCACACAAGAATGCCTTAATGAGGCACATGAACAAACCAGGATCATTATAGAGTGTGTGTTTTGGATGCTCAAGTCACAGTTCTGCTGCCTTGACATATCCGGTGGAGCCTTGCATTACTCTCCAGCGACATGTGCACACATGGTCATAGTATGTGCCATGCTACACAATATGATCCTGCGGAAACAGCTGTAGCAGGAACAAAATGGGGAAGGGCCACACAGCCCCCACCATTGCCAAGGCCTCCACAGACACAAAGGGACTTGGAGGAGGAACATCCTGAGCCTGCCCCTGTAGGTAGATGGAGGTGTGCCCAGTATGCCATGGCCTTGGCAAAGAGGCAATGCATAGCACATACACTGACACTGTAGGGCCTCAGGGACTGATCTCTTTCTCTCTCTCTCTCTCTCTCTCTCTGACTTGTGCACACAGTAAAATGGATGCCAAACATCACACCACCTATACCTGACCATGTATAGGCAGTGTATTGTGTGCATCCGACATAGTCAGCCCTCAAGCACCACCCTTGCAACAGCTGCAGGCACAAGGTAAGCCAGTCTCTGTAACAAATTCAAATAATGGGGTGGAATTTTCTGATAGCATATCTATGGTATTGATCAAGCATGTAAGGGAATGGGGTGGCTAACTGAGATAGCAGCAGACAACTGACAGCTCTGTTGGACAGTAGGATGTGCATCCCCAGTACTGCCCTACCCACACCAAGCAGGACCACCTTAGTCAACAAATACCACTGCAGTATATGTAGTGAGCTAAATAACTGTGGAGGGTCATAGGTCACATGCATGGATGTCAAAGTGGGGGTCCCATACCCACCAGGAACCCCACACAGCAGATCAGCTGTAGACAGCTATACAGAAATGCCTGGCAAAGGCTCCCACATGGCGACATCCATGAAATCCCCACCCACAGAGTTTTACACAGTGATATCACAGCAGGTCTGGCAGTGGCCGTATGGCTTTGAAAGGTAAGAAGTCTGAAACTGGAAATGTCTTTGCCAGAAAAATCTGACCTGTGGTTGATACTCTTATGCCTGTAGTCTGAAAGATAGGGTACATCACTATGCTACATGGGACCAAAATGTTAAGCAAATATCAGCACAGTCTGTGCAGATGTGTATTGTGTACAGTCGTGTCACCCCCCCCCCTCCCACAGTCCCATAGAAATGCAGTAACATGCTCCTACACTTAAGCAGCATCCAGCTGTCACACAGAGTGATGGCACAATAGTAACAGAAAGCAATTGTCAGTAACACCCACAGTCAACTTACTGGTGCCATCCCAGGGGTATCTCCTGCCAGCAGCCTGGGACCATATGATCATTAGAATGCACTGCCCTGCTACAGATGGCGTGCATCTGTCACACCTGGCCTACAGGCCTCTGGCAAATGCCTATGCCTCACCCACAGTGCCCTTTAGGGAGTGTCATTGGGTCCATAACCCTAACATAACACAGTCCACAAAATGCAAAGAAAGGTCATGCTGACAACTGCTAGGAGCAAACCTGCCAGCCACAGGGAGCCAGAAATCAGGACAAAGCCATGAATAATGGGGTGATGAAGGTCCAAAGAGAAGGACACCTGTGAACTACTGCTCTAATAATGTTATAAAGTTGATGGAATGATTTGTAGTAGCATGGAATATCTGATGGGTACAAAGTCTGAAACTGGAATGTCAACTGTCTGTAATATCTGACTTCAACCCTGAGTGACTTGCAAAACACTTTTTCTGGAAAACCACACTTGTTTGTGTAATCAACAAGATATATGAGTCATGGATGTGGACATTCTGGGATACTCTGTACAGTTGACAGGCAGGGCTAGGAGTTTAAACATGGGAATGCACTCACTGCAGGCAGGCCTAACCCTGGATAATGGTGACATACCTGCAACCACAGAACCCTGGGCCACAGCCATGGGGAGTAACACACCCCTCCCTGATCACTCATCATATGTAACATCCTGACCCCAACATGTGGACATCCAAGCAAAATGAGGTAGGCCATACATATATGTGTGACAAACACACACCTCCAGGCTGGTCAAACAGTCTGACACACACAAGACCCTCCAAGTGCAGTCAACCATTGAGGAGAGCCCAATGCAAAGTACTGGTAGCTATAGGCAAACATATCTGCACAGGATACACCCCCCCCCATATATCCTATCCTCTACAAATCTATCTGGAGTCTGCTTGTCACCCTGATCCTGTCTGACTTATATTACCCAACTGTGGACTGGAAATCAGACCAGGCCAGAACATTCTCAGAGATTCTATCATTGTAATATATCACCAAGATTCTGGACCATTTCCACAACACCAGCAGTCAATTGCTTGCAAGCACACCCCTCAACAGGCTAGATAGTGCAAGAATGCATAGCATTTGGCCCATAAACCTTGTGTGTGCATCATCCATCCTGTATTCCTCTGGTAAATCACTGTGATGATCTGAGGAGGTACATCACCAGGTACTGAAAGAGTACATGACAGTGTCAAATGGCATATATAACAGATGTCTGATAAAACCAGCCCTGTGACCCTTGTATGGCCCATTGTCCCCACATTTTGATAGGCTATCTCCAGATAACCTGCACCAACAGGTTGAGAGGTATGTCTGGAGCACAAAACAAACTGGAATGGAGTACAACAATCCCTGGAATGGAGTCCCACATGTACTATAGAAGGACACACTGGGCATGCTCATACACTTAGAGAAATGTCAGTAAGATCTAGGAATGAACAGGCCTTCCCCACGCAGGGCACTTTCCATTGCCGCACCTTAGCAGTCCTGAAGATGTCTGTCACCATAGTAGTTACTTTTGTTAAACCCAGTCCCATAACCTCTGTGGCCCATGCGATACTGTATAACATTATGGTACAAATAGCTAGTTAAGTAGAAGTTCTAATCTCAGTCCTGATAAATGTAAAAGTGTGTGTTTGTGTGTTCACAACTAAAAGCTTTAGGGTCCATTCAAACCCAGTACACCTACACTTTCCCTACTTTAGCAGTTGTGCAGATATCAGTCATCTTAGAAGTGCCTTTTGTCAGGTCTCAGCCCCATAAGCTCTGTGGTGCATGCGATAACTACATAACATGATAGTACAAAAACTAGTTAGGTAGGTGTTCTGATCTTAGTCCTGGCAAATGTAAAAGTGTTTGTGTGTGTGTGTTCATAACTAAATGTTTTTGGGTCCATTCAAACCCAGTACACCTCTCATTTCCCTACTTTAGCAGTCCTGCAGATATCAGTCATTTTAGAAGTGCCTTCCGCCAAACCTCAGCCCCATAAGCTATGTGGCCCATGCGATAACTGCATAACATGATAGTACAAACAACTAGTTATGTAGGAGTTCTAATATCAGTCCTGGCAGATATAAAAGTGCCTGTGTGTGTGTTCACAACTAAAAGCTTTTGAGTCCATTCAAACTCAGTACACCTCCCCTTTCACTGCTTTAGCAGTCCTGCAGATATCAGTCATCTTAGAAGTGCCTTCCATGAAGCCTCAGTCCCATAAGCTCTGTGGCATGTGTGATAACTGCATAACATGATAGTACAAATAACTAGTTAGGTAGGAGTTCTAATCTCAAACCTGAGAAATATAGAAGTGTGTGTGTGTGACAGTTGTGGGTGCAAGACTGAGGGAGTTGTGTGTTTGTTTATAGGTGAAACAGTTTTATGCCATTCCCACCCACGACACTTCACAATGCCTTACCTTATCAGTCTAGATGATGTCAGCCCCTTATCAGCAACCTTAGCCAGCTCTCAACTCTGTAAGCTCAGTAGTGCATGTGATAAATCCTTAACACTATAGTACAAATGACTAGCTTGGCAGGGATTCTATTCTTGTATTCGGCAAATGTGTGTGGGTATGTATGTTTGCAAGTAGAAGTATTTTGATACGTTTCCCATCCACTGCCCTACTTTATCAGTCCTGCTGATGTCATACCCATATCAGCACCTTTGGCCAACTCTTAGCCCAGTAAGCTCTGTAGCGCATGCAGTGACTGCATAACACTATGATACAAATCACTAGTTAGGTAGGGGTTCTGCTCTCACATCTGGCAACTGTGTGCCTGTTTGTAGAACAAAGTATTTTGATAGGTTAAACACCCACTGCACTACTTTATCAGTCCTGCTGATGTCATTCCCTTTATAGGTTCACAAGTGTGTAGTAGGTAATGGCCCATTGTGCCACCCAATGTTATGTCCCAGTGCCTATATCAAGTATAGCCACTGCAGTGATCCTTGGGTTGAACTGTCTATTACCCATCTACTCATCAAGATTTCTCTGGAACAGGATCAGCTAGATGCTCTGCATGACATGTATGGGAAGTGTATTCCAGGGCATGTGCAGTCCCTTGGCGAGGGATCTGTCCCACCAGCATGTTGTGGTGATTGTGGTACTGAGGTAGAGGTCTTTACAATGTGAGGTGTGGATGGATTTATATGTAGCATTTCTAAACCAGCTGGGTCAGACATGGCTTTGTAAGTCAAGCACAGATAGCTGCTAATTAGGTGATATGACACAGAGAATAGTTGGGTCTGCTGAGTCTGTCTGTGTAAGATGTGTGATTAATGCCTAGGAACCCTTTTGTGTAGTGCTTCTGTGGCTTCTCCAGATGTAGCAGGTGTCTAGTGACGTACATGGCAAATGGGCCATAATACTTGGGGAGTGGTCTAATGAGGGGATAGTAGACAGAGATAATTACCTCTGTCTTCCTGGATGCAAAACCCTTGGTAATGCAATGTTCCCTATAGAAGGACTTCCTGACCACAGTGGCAATGTGGTGCTTGAAGAGAATTTGCTGTCAACCTGTGTCCCCAGATCTCTTATAATGCCTACAGTGTTCATTGGGCTCCCATTGATGTGAAACTTACTGGAAACTGAGTGTTTTACCAGAGGGGATGATGATGCATTTTGTGGTGTTAAGCTTCTGGCTATAGTTTCCACACCACTCATTGGTTTCCATGAGGCTTTTCTGTAATATATCTGCATCATTTGTGGAGTTCATGATATCTCCCAGCTTGCATTCCTCTGTGAACTTGGTGAGCCAGAGTTCCTCTGTGTTGGGCTGGACTCCTGAGAAGTAGATGCTGGACAGGACACTAGCCAGTACTGATCCCTGTGGGACCCCACTCGTGACTTCTTGCCAGTCTGACTTTTAGTTTGCCACTGTCACACTGTGTGTTTTGTAAACCAATTTGCAAACCACCCACTGATATAGGTGTTGATGCCTAGTTTGTTGTGTTTACCAATAATCCCTGACTGAAGAATGGTATCAGAAGCCTTGGTCAGATTGAGGTAGGCTGTATGCAGTGCCTTACTGTGATACAAAGCCCTGGTGACTCACTCAAAGACATCAACCAGGTTGAGCAGGCATGATCGGC